>NC_046664.1:20115900-20133437 GCF_010883055.1 Belonocnema kinseyi | reverse complement strand
CCTCTCAGAATCAGTCCCCTGATTCTTTCCAGTCGGGACTTCATAGTAGAAGGTTCGACCCTGGTCCACCAGACGACTGCCGCATAGGTTAGTCTGGGTCGCAGGATCAATGTGTAGATCCACATAAGTGTCTCCGGTTTCAAGCCCCAGCTTCTTCCTATGGCTCTATCACAGAGCTAAAGAGTCGCTACTAGCTTCTTGCACTTGTTTTTCAAGTGCTCGTTCCATGACAGCTTCTTATCCAGGATGACTCCTAGATATTTGGCTTGCCCTTTGATTTCGAGTTTTTGTCCCCCCAGTTTCAATATACCCGTAGTTCCCCACTTGTATCTTCTGGTGAACACAACTGCATCCGTCTTACTAGCTTTGACTGATAGCCAAGTCCTCTTACACCATGAATCAACTATTCTTAGTGCTTGCTGCATTACTTCGAAAAGCGCAACCAGATGCTGGCCGCGCACGATAACTAGTATATCACCAGGATAGCCTATGACGTGGAAACCCTGACTCATGAGTAGATAAAGCAATTCATTCACTACTAGGCACTACAGCAAAGAAGGTAGAACGCACCCCTGCGGTCATCCCGAGTCAACGATTCCACATAAAGAGGTGTCACCCTTGGTAGTAGTTAGATTCCTATTGGCCAACATGTGGCAGGTCCATACCACGACTGCAATAGGCACCCCATGTGTGATCATAGCCGTCCTAATCACCTCTCCAGATGTGTAGTTAAAGACTCTTTCGATGTCCATGAAGGTTCAAATCGCTACACCTTTCTGCTTCAGTTGTCCTTCAATTTGGTCAACTGCAGTGCTCAAAGCCGTTTCGGTCGAATGACCAGTCCTATAGGCATGTTGTTTCTTGTGAAGAGGACTATCTGACAAGACCTTAACGCGGATATATCTGTCCACGAGTCTTTCCACTGTTTTTAGTAGGAAAGAGGTGAGGCTAATGGGTCGGAAATCCTTGGGTGAAGTATAACCGATACTGCCAGTCTTCGGAATAAAGACTACTCTCTCACCCCTTCATGCCACCGAAACATAACCCAACGTCAGACTAGCCCTAGCAAGTCTCACCAAAGGCCCAATGATGATCTCACCGGCTCTCTGTAAGAGGACTGGGTATATACCATCCGGGCTGGGAGACTTGTAAGGACTGAAGGATTTCAGGGCGCACCTAAGCTTGGCTGGGGCCACAATCTCGTTGGCTAGCCGTCGTTTCGGGTCCAACTGGGCCACAGACGACAATGATGGCTTTAAAGGTGCCGTCTGTGTGTGTATTTAATGTCGAAAAATACCAGAAATTTTTTGAATTTTATCCTTATAACGGGAGCTTTAGGTCTGCTTTTTTGTTTGTTTAAATTGATACTCTCCTCAATAAAGGTACATAACAGAGGTTTTCTGAAAAAAATCAAGAAGCTTCAATTTTCACCCGTTTTCGAGAAAAATGCATTTTAATCATTTCGAACGTATGGTCATCGAGCCGATGCAAAATTATTTCGAAGCTTCGGTAGCTTCCTGGCAGAGCACTTACAAAAAAGTATCAATGAAATGAGTCACGGCATCCACTGATATTTTGTATATATTATTGAAATTTTCATTTGAAATCCTTTGTTTATACTTAAATTTAAAAACATAAATACTAGAAAATATTCTAGAATAAGTAGTATTCGTGAAATGTACAATTGACCAAACGAGTAATGATGCAAATATGATAAACAGAGTTTAGATTAGAAGTAAGTAGTACATAATCATCAAATGGAGTGGCAATATAGCGCCCGTGTGAGCAACACGTGTCTCTCGTGCTGCGTATGAATTTCTTGATTTGACTTGGAGTTTCAAGTGCTAAATTTTTTCTTTGGCTATTATCGCATTCGTTGTGTACTGTGACACCTTTTGGGATGAGTTTTTGTTCGAGTTTTTGTGATTTTCTGTCAGAATTCTGAACGATTTCATGTATCTCTGGAGAACTTGTAGTCTTCAACAGACATCTTTATAAATTTCGCGTTGCCCCTCAGGAAGTGCGCGTGATTTGTCAAGGCTTAGCGCGCTGTGTTCGTGTATGTGTGTGTGTGTGAAGTGACAGCTATTATTGATCGCTCTTATCTCCAACATTGAAAGTTATACATAAAGGAGAGATATTATAAAAATGAGACGAATGGTGTAATGGAGACAAAATGTTCTTGGAGTCATTTTCGTAAGTCATATTGACTCTACGTCCAATCGACTGTGTTTAAACACTGAACTATTCGAACTATTCTTTAAGGGGAAATTCTGGTTATCTGTGTCTTTCTTTATTTTCCAAAGAATTTAATTTCATGGTAAAAATAATGTGTGTGATATATACAGTTAGCTTATGATATATTTAAGTCACAGTATAAAAAGCTGAAAGAAAGTCATCAGGAATTAGAGGAAAAGTGCGGTTCACTCAAGCGACAGGTTGACTTTCTTCAGCGGCAAGCTTGCTTATGCAATGTTTTGATTCACAACCTATCAGACGATGAGGAATTTTATTCGCATCTAAATCTAATGCTTGGAAGACTAAGACTACCCTTTTTCGTAGCCTCACACTTAGTGTTCTTTTTCACGCAATAGAAGTCTGGGGATTAAGGTACTTTGATTCAGTCGAGAAATTACAGTCCTCTTCCTTTAAAAAAATACAAGGCTTCTAAACATACACGCCGAATTTTGCCCTCCGCTTAGGAACAGGTGTGGTTCTCCAGCTCAAAAATATATTCACTCTATGTAACTCGAAGAAAATGTGGTTAGACTTGGATTCTACGTCGCTCATTGAAAATATGGATATTTTTCTAAATAACTTTCCTGATTATCTCTGTCGTTGCGACTATGAAAGATCTCTCCATTCAAGTAATTTCCAAGTCTTCCCACATCTTGACCTCTATCCGGACTTTCAATCATATCTTCACCTTAGATTACCTTTTTATATAACTTCTATTATTGTTCAACTTAGACTTCTGGGCTCTATCACGGGTTGTATACGTTTTGGAGAATATAAATTTACTTATGACCCTGCTAGACTCTGCCCTATATGCAGCCTGTCAGTATCATAGGACCTTTATCATTTGCTGGCTGTTTGTCCTCCCTATTCTGACTCAAGAATATGAATCTTAAGTCACCCAGCAACCACGACAGTCAACAGCCAGTATTGGCTGAGTCTTTTAAAATCTAATTGTCCACACGAGCTGCGCAAAGTTGCATTGTATGTCCGGCAGATTCTACAAATAAGAACATTTATTCTGGAGACGTGACTGTCTTGACAACCTTAAACAATTTTTTCACTTGTACAATTTTTGTAAGTCACTTCTTTTTATTCTGCTACTTAATCTGGTTGCGCATGATTACTTTTTGTCTATATTTGTATCTTGTATTGTTACTCATTTGTATCGACCTTAGGTCGAAAAAACAAATTATTGAATAATAATAATAATAATAATCAAGTGGTATAATTATATTAAATGTTTCTAAAAACTGGAATAAAAGGGTATTTTAATATTTAAAAAAAAAATAAAAATAATACATAACGCGGGAATCGAACGCGCAACCTTGCGACAATCAGCTAAGCGCTCTACCAGGTAGGTACCGACGCTTTAAAGTAATCATGCTTCGCCTCGATGACCATCCGTTGGCAATTTTTAAAATACATTTTTCTCGAAAATGGGTATAAATTGAGTCTTCTTGATTTTTCTCACAAAACCTTTAAAATGTACATTTAATTAAGGAGAGTATAAATTCAAACAAAAAAAGCAGACCTAAAGGTTCCCCCGATAGTAGATTACTGTATTTTGATCAACCACGCACACTGAAAGCTATAGGAAAATGTTTAGAAATTCATTCGTCATTCAAAGGAGTTAAAACCTATTTTAACATTGTACGTACGCAATTGAGTATGAGAGTAATTAGTAAAAAAATTCCAGATCCGGGCGTTTTAATGAAAATTAAATATAAAATATATGTTACGCTAGCTCCCAGAGAGCGTAAATGGACAAAACACAGTGGTTTGAAAGGATATTGAGTTGAGATTGTTATGTTATTGCCGGAAACTTATTACCAAATAATAACAAATTTTATTTAAGTAATTTAAAAAAAATTGTTTTTTTCTTTATAAACTTTTCAGCCTTCAGTAACATAAAAGTAGCCAGGTTGAGGTGTCATCTAGTGTTTCTTAAGAAACGGATCGTACCTAAGCCCTAAGACGACACGTTATACATAAAGGAGAGATATTATAAAAATGAGACGAATGGTGGAGCCATTTTCGTAAGTCATATTAATTCTATTTGAACTACGATACACACCTTTTTCGCAGCAAATTCTATCAAAGTTTCCTAACAATTATCAGATGTAGTATATGTAGCCCTATAGTCGCTTACTCTTGATTCACGGAAATAGTTTGTTTGAAAAAGAATTTTAGAGTATTATAATCTGTTTATTTGATCTGAGATACTCTGAAGTCAAAAAGGCCTCGTGCAAGAAGATTTTCACGATAACCATTGTTATAAAATTATTTGCAACAACATCATCAGCCTGATGTTTCGGAGGTAGGAACCGTGTAGTACCTCGGGGTTCCATACACGTATTCCACAATCATGGCGAGCTCACTGCAGGAAGAGGAGGAATATGCTTTTCACACGAATTGGATCGTATTTGTTGTCGAGCTCAAATAGAAGAAATGGAAAATTCATTACTAAGTGATGTATATTTGAGACCTTACAGAATAACTAACAACAGAATGATTTCTGTGGTTCGTGTTTATGATATGCATCATCGCCCTTATCTTGGAGGCATGGGAGGATGCATTGAAATACTTAACGGTGATCCCTGTTTTACATATGTCCCCCTCAGATTCACTACTGATTGGGACAATGGAATACGGAAATATATACATCTGTACTGTCACGATCATCCACATCAAGAATAAAATATTGTTGGTGCGTATGATGTAATCAAATCAAACCAATTTTCAAAATCTTTATATCACTTTTCTAGTATATATTTCCTTGTGTTTCCAACCGAGTCTATTAAAACACTGGCAAGTCAGAGGAAATCTTGCCAAATACTAAATTTAAATCTAAAAATATACCAATCCGAAAGATATGCAGTTAGCATGTTATCGAACTTTATCAAAAATGTTATAATTTAGGTATCTGAGTACACGATGTAAGAAAATAAAACTAGTCCATATCTTGACATCACTTATATTCATATACTGATCTCTTTTTTCCATATGCGTCCAATCGACTGTGTTTAAACACTGAACTATACGAACTATTCTTGAAGGGGAAATTCTGGTTATCTGTGTCTTTCTTTGATTGAAAATTGATTTGTTTTTTATTTTATTTGTTTACAAAATGGTGGCCTCAAAAATGTCTTCCTTTCCAGCTTTCGCTCAAATATCTCGGGAACGGTTGACCTGAAATCAAAAAATAAAAAGATTTATAATTTGTATAGTTTTGGCTATCCTGTGAACTACAATCCGATTTTTTTTGAAAGAATGGCGGACTTTTGAATTTTTTAACCTCATTTTTACAATTTAAATTGTTCATAACTTTGTAAAATAAAAATATTTGTTCATGATCGTAGTTCACACGATAGAGACACATTTGAAGAATGAGCTATCCAAATTTTAAGTCAATCCGTTTATTAGTTTCCAAATCAATTTGTCAAAGATGTCAAAAGATGTAGTTTCGAGAAAATCGAGTTAAAGTTTTCTTTCATGAAATATTGAAAAAAAAAATTCTTATTCATTCAGCGATGCCAGCTCCATACACGACCCCTTCCTCATCTTTATAATAATCGTGCTGAAGTGTCCTCGCGTTCCTAAGCACTGTTCTGTGTTTTTTGGGGGATTCAGAATCTTGTAGTTCAGCTCTCTCAATGTGCAAGCTGTTGACCTTCTCAGCGCACAATTTTCCTTTCGGTCCAATCCTGACTTCCATGGCTACGGGCGACTTCAATTTCTATTTATTCTCCTCCACACGTCCAGAACGTAAAAGATGACAAACAATATTATATATTGCGTGAGCGTGAGCGTGAGCGTGAGCGTGAGCGTGAGCGTGAGCGTGAGCGTGAGCGTGAGCGTGAGCGTGAGCGTGAGCGTGAGCGTGAGCGTGAGCGTGAGCGTGAGCGAGTGTCAGAAGAACAGAGATATGTCGAGGACATGTCAGGAATTTTCAAAGTCGATAATATTAAAAACTCTCGGTAATTTTATTATTCGGGAATTTTTCAGTGTGGCGAATTTTATTTTTTGTGATTTTTAGTCATAACTTTTGCAAAACGCATCTTTCTTTTTTTAGACAATAAACTTCGACACTTTTTAAATTGTGAATTACACTCTATCGTTCAATTAAACCTCGCTCATTTTACGCTTAAAAAATCTGAAACTTTTCAAAAAACGACTGATATGATGTAGGCACCTTCTTGGGTGTGGGGATTTTTCGGCAATACAGCTCCAAAAGGAATTTGTTAAATGCTCTCCTGTGGTGCGTAGTAATGGATTGTCTCTTTCGTAGGATAAGTGAGGAAGGGTAATCAAACCATAAATATGTGAATGACTTTGTTATCCTAGTCAGTGGGGCTCATCTGGGGACTTTAATGTGTCGCACAAGTTCAGCGCAGCGCATCGTAGAGCTCTAGTGTAACAGCTTAGGGCCCTCAATAATTCGTGAAAGACCAATCTGATCATTTTCACGAGAAATTAAAAAGTGTCGAAAGTTGACGTCCCAGCATTTCGTGATGGGACGCTGACGGCCTCGGACTGAGCTAAATATCTTAGAATAATCCTAGATGGCAAACTGAACGGGGCAAAATATTTAAAAACCAATTCAGGAATTTTATCATGCCTTTAGTTTGACGTGGCGCCTAGGCCGCGGCGATTGAAATGCTAGCGTTTTGGGTGTTACGGGAAGGATAAGAACTAAGCCCACAGCGGCGATAGGATTTATGCTGTAAGAAATGCCTAAATGTTGCGATAACTGTCAGACCGGTTCACTAAATGGGACGTCTGGCGAGAGAAAGTATAAATGAGGCAAGATAAAATCATTAATCGCTTCAAATTTACCAAGATTTTTTGCGCCTGCATCCAAAGCAGGGATATGTGGAAAACAATTGATAAACCGCATCTTCAAGGAGAAATTTGGTACGCAAATGACTCCAGGGGAATGTGAGGACCACCAGCAGGAATCTATGCCAATGCGGAAAGTAGAGGAATAAGGAACCCGTTTAGTAGGGCACGCCACATTTGCCGAAACAAATACCTCGCCAAGCAAAATTAACTGCAGTTGGGAAACAACAAATTCTCTTTTATATAAGTTCCTGGTCACACAAGGAATACAGGGAACAAACCCAGCGATACCAAAAAGCGAAAGCTATCCTGGGCGATACGACAGACAGAGCCACGAATATCCTGTATTTACCTAAGAAAGTCATAAGGACAGTAGTTCAAATTCTTACGAGACACAACTGCCTAAACTATTTCATCCACAGAGTAGGGTATAACCCCACGAAAAATTGCAAAAAATGTGACAATGACGATAAAACATCCCTGCATGTCTGATACCAGTGACTGGCATTAGCTAGACTCATGCAACAAACCATTGGGGTCCGTTTTATGCAACCTGAGGAACTTGTAACTATAAATTGTAAGAGATCCATGGTCAACTACTAAAACCGCATAATTAAAGGTATGCCAAAATAGGCTTTATAACTTGAGCGCTAGGGATATCTACAGACAATGTTTGTAAATCTCCTTGGCCTTTAAATTTCCATAGATAACCTAAATATGTATAGCGTATAAACTTTACATCAGTTAATTTGAATATTGAGAAGTTTGTACAGTCGAAGCTATGAATAAGTCTGCTATGAATATGACCGTTTTTCCTCATCTTTGCTCGAGCTCGCCGAAACACTTCTTCCACTCCTACTCTGACTTCAAATTTCTTGTCAGCCGCTATTAATAATACCGTCGTAGAAATCGCAATTTTATGTTTTTAGGAGAATTTTCTTATATTTTCCAAATATATAGAATATATTTTCACGTAAATATAAAAAATATTGAATATGTATGAAAAATAAAAAAAACTCCTAAAAACCATAAAAATTGCAATTTCTACGGTTGCACTAAGCATGGCGGCTGACTAGAATTTCAAAGTCAGCGTGAGAGTGAGGGAAGAGCCTCGATGAGCTCGAGGAAGGATCAAGAGAAACGGTCTTGTTCATATCAGCCTTATTGATAGCTTTAACTGTATTAACTTTGAACTTAAAATGAATGTTTAAATTCTATGTTATATTTTTATAGGTGTAAAGATTGCGGTGGGCTAGTCTATTAGGCCTGTGTTAGCTGAGCGCTAAGAGGTAAGCCGAGTGAAGGCTAACGAGGAGCCCGGTTGCAGAGCCCCACGTTAGGGAAATTTTGTTTCCTGCTCGTTCAAGTGGGTGGGATGGGGGCGGGAGGGAGGGGGAGTCGAGAAGATTGATGGGGTAAGTATGTGAGGGGATTAACTTCAAGTTGGCTGAATAGCGGAAGATAAATGGGCTGCATATCCCGTTAAAGTGGCCGACAATTTAAAAAGGCCAACCTCTGAATCGTCCAGGAAGCCTGTGATTCTCCTTAAAACAGAGGGCTGGCATTTAGTAAGGGACAATAGGTAAATCGCCCAAGGGAAGGTCTTACTGTGTAAAAAGTGGCGGGGGGTATGGAAAGTGACGCGCTGATCAATGTCATGTATGCAGAGAAAAATCCGTGGTTCAAAAACATTTATGTTTATTTGGACCTTAGTATTGTGAATCTGGCAAAGCAGGTGCAGCTAGCTCTAACCTAATCCTTCATGCAACGTCTAAATGTCGCAGCATTCTCTTGTCGCTCGCAAGTGGCTGTCGTCTCAAAGGCTGTCGACCGCACAAGAAGAGTAGTTCTTCGGGCCTGCTGATTGACCGGCTGTCAGAAACTGAAAGCTGTAACGTGTGATGAGGAAGCCACTAATTTTTACCTACCGTTCTCTGTGCGTCGAGCATTACTTCTTCACCTTTGAAAAACTCGAGATTATTGACCCTTATTATACAGAGACGAGCTCCTGGGATTTTCGCAAGGATCTTGTGTAGGTTATTTGTTTTCAGACTGTCTTTAAATTCCTCGCAGAAGTCCCTCCAATCTTCTGGCTTATAATTTCTTATATTTTTATTTTATTTATACTGGGCTCTCTTATAGATGTTCTAGTCTGAGGGAAATGTAGTTCTGTTTTCTATGTTGCACAACGCTGTTGTCTCTTTCCAGAGTTTCTCAAGGAGGATATTGCACCATCCTGTTGCTTTCCTAAACTCAATTGTGCTTGCAGGACAATTATGTCAATATGATGTAATCGGAGTCCTACGCAAACAATCCTCCGCGTTTAAGAAGGACTCCTCATCGGACACTCTCCAGCATACTACCTTGTTCCTTAGTTCATCCGAGCATAGAGTCAAATCGGACACCACACTCATGTTTTTAATCTGGAAGGTGGAAGTATCACCCTGATTCAGAAGCTTTTTCTTGACAAGTCCTGCTTTCAAAGGGCGGGTCTACATAGTACGGGATTTGCTCTAATATCGCAAAGTTCTGGCCTTTTCGATTTAAAAATATTTTATTATAATTGCGGATGTTTTAAACGATTTCGGAAACTCGTTTTAGGTTACCGAAAACTTTACCACTATTTGAGGTTCTCGAGATGGTCCACAGGTCACACAGAGGAACATCTAGAGGTGAAAAAAGAGATGTGGAATTAAAAAGGAAAAGGAGGCGCGTGTGGGTCTGAGGGAAATGGACTATGGCTAAGCGTGATTATGTGCCGAGAACGTGTCAATTGTGGTATTTTTACTGATCTTCCGAAGCTGGCCTGGCGAAAAGAGAAGGTAGCGTTAGTGGGCATGATTCACTTAGGGTGAGCAAACTCGTTTTTAAAAACATCATGAAATCGATAATTTTTCAAATAAGTCATCAAAGAAACTCAATCAGCCTGTTGGCCCACAAAAATTTCTTAAATGAAAAACATTACATTTTAATTTTCAAAATGCTGAAGACCTTCGTTTCATTGATTATTACTAGTATTAAACGGAAAACGAACAAATCGAAAGGGTATCGATCACCAAAAATTAAGTGTCAAATTTGAAAACTCTGATATTGGTCTTAAAAATAAAATATGAAAAAACCACTAAAAAAAATAAATTTTAAACGAAAAAATTTAACTTTCAATTTTTTTTAATAAAGTCTGTGGTTCGTATTATTAATATGAACTAAGACCCTTATCTTGGAGGCATAGGAGGATTCATTAAACTACTTAATGGTGGACTCGGATTTACATTTGTCAACCTCAGATTCACTGCTGATTGAGACAATAGAATTTAAAAACATATAAATCTCTTCTGTCGTCACCATCATCATCAAGCCTGAAAAACACTGACAAGCCAGAGGAAATCTCGCCAAATACAACATTTAAATCTAATTATATAGCAATTCGAAAGATATGCAGTTAGCATGTTAGCAGGCTTAATTAAAAATGTTATAATTCAGATATCTGAATATACAATGTAAGAAAATAAAAGTCATCAACATCTTGACATCACTTATATTAATATCCTGATCTCGTTTTCCATATGCGTCCAATCGACTGTGTCCAAACACTCATATCTGTTAGAAACTTTTACATTAGACTATAAAATGTCACAGTAAGAAATGTTACGTGATAAATTCACATCCGACCCCTTTTTCCGACGTAACGTACTTTTGAGTCAAGAGGCTCTCGAGATATTTGCAAAAAAACTCAGAAATAGGGACAGAAAAGAGGTTTATTAGGAACTTTATGTGCTTTCAATCCACGATATAGTGCTCCTCGATTTAGTTCTTTCGCAAATTGACGCCACGTCGCAGGTTCAGATGACAGGAGGTTCGAGGGATGTGCGATGCTCAATCGGGCGTGACAAAACAGGAGCGTTGTGGTAAGACGCTGTACCCTAATGGCCTATCTGTGAAGTGCGTTATAACGTTGTGTCAATTAAATCAAAGCTGGAAGCATAGGCGTTTGCATCTTAAATAAGCACGATAGCAAGCTTAAGTCGAACAGCATTGGGGCCCTGGTGCCTTAAAGCAACTGAACCGATGGAACTGATCAGATTATTTCCTGCGATCGAATGACGTGTTGACGTGAACATAGTGGAAACTATGTTTTTCGTTGTCAGTGAACCTAATATTTATAAAAGTAAGCTATTTTTCGTTAAATAATTTCGTCGTATATCAGGTTATGAAACTGCGTCATGCATTATGCGCTATATAGAAAAGTGGGTGCTCCTCACTTGCAGCTTTTTTTACGAAATGCTAAGCTTATGCAAAAAATAAATATCAATAGTTTTGCTACAAAAATTCAGTTTAAAAATTCCTTAAA
The DNA here is from genome assembly GCF_010883055.1 of Belonocnema kinseyi. Lineage (NCBI taxonomy): Eukaryota > Metazoa > Arthropoda > Insecta > Hymenoptera > Cynipidae > Belonocnema > Belonocnema kinseyi. The sequence goes on along the minus strand of NC_046664.1, from coordinate 20,122,012 downwards.
ATTCCCTGAGATTTCCTTGGCCAATGTTTTATTTTCCCCGACCGTTCTAAATTTTTATTTTAGGTACAAAAACATCCTTACACCTAGTAGGTCAGAAATCTTAATGCAAACAAAACATTTGTGCAGTCCTTACTTTTATGCATATTAATGTTATTGATTATTCAACTTTCCAATCAAGTAATCGAAATTTCAAATGAAAGGATAAATATTCAATAAAAATTTTATGAATTAATTAATTTTTAACAGCAATAGAAAACCAAAAAAAACTAATTAAAAAAATATTTTACTGAAAAGATTAGTTTCTAAGCCAGAATATTAATTTTCTTCCAAAAGAGACGAATAAAAAAAGCAAGATTTTTCAACCAATTATTTCATTTTTGAACTAAAAAGCATAATTTTCGAGCAAGAGTCTTAATTTTCAACAAAAAAGATGAATTTTCAATAAAATAGTTCATTTTTCTGCTAAGATAGTTCAAATGTTAACCCATAAAGTCAAATTTTTAACAAAAACATAACTTTTCGACAAAAAGTGTTATAATTGATTTTTTCACAAATGTGTATTTCAATTTTCAATAAAAAACAATTGGATCGAACCAAAAAATACAAATGTGTAACTAAATGAATCGTCAATTTAAAAAGACACATTTTTAAGCAAAAATGGAAGTCACGTTTTCAATTTGAAATATTTATTTTCAACTAACAAAATTGATTTTTCATACCTTAATAAAATTCACAACCATGGAAATGAATTTTCAATCTAGAAGATAATTTTTCCACACAATAAATCTTAACAAAATACATGAATTTTTAACTGCAAAAAGATCAATTTTTTACCAAAAATAGAATAGTTGAATTTAAAATTAGGGAAATGAATTTCCATTCAAACAGAAAAGAAATATTTATTGAAAGAAATTAATTTTTGACTGAAAATAGAACATGTACAAATTCAATATAAAAATTAATGTTCAACCAAACAAATTGAATTTTAAACGAAATAATTTAATTTTTAACCAAATACATGAATGTTAAACCAAGCAGATTAATTTCCTATAAAAAAAAGATCATTTATCGAGAAAAATGTAATAGTTACATTTTCAGTTAAAGGAACGAAAATTTAACTCAAATTATGAACCAAAAAAAAAATTAATTTTCGAGTAGCCAAAACATCCGATGCTATTTATTCGCTGACACAAATCGGGGATCTATTTTACGTGTAGCAGATTTATCTATAAATTTGAATTCGTGTAGGGAAAAAGATGGTATTTTATTTTCGAGAAATATCCAAATCGACCAACTGCCTTTCATCCACCGAAACTACAGGAAAATTGTTGAAAAATTCTTATTTTCATTTAAATATACGGTTCTCAAGTTTTCTTGCATCAACTGTTTGTAGTTGATTTAGAAAAACACTCACGCACTCGGAAAGATACAAAGAATTTTTTTAGAAATTTAGTGTACATTGAAAGGAATTAAAACCTTTTTTGGCATTGTAAGTACGATATTGTGTTACATGTAATTAGTGAAAGAAAATTCCGGAACGGGGCGTTTTAATGAAAATTAAAATGTAAAAAAATATGTTTCTATAGCTTCTAGAGTTCTTGGATGGAAAAACGCTATTGTTTGATAATAGTATGAAGTTGAAACTTTTTCGGGTATTTTTCAAAATAAAAAACAAGTCATTAGGGGGAAAAATGAGAACCGGACATTCAGAGGAAAATTAGATTTTTCCAAAAATATTTCTTCAGCTTTCAAAATTCATAATTGAGTAGAAGACAGTTTTTCGGCAATGATGTTGAGTTAAAATTTGTTCGATGCTTAAACTTTAGACTTATTAAATAAATAATTTTGTTAGATGAAGAATGGTCCGAGAAAAATTGTGAGAGTTAATTAGAGATAAATGTTTTATTAAATTTGTTTCCAAACTCGGCAGGCTAAGATTATTTCAAAACCACATTGAGCACGCATTCGTTTTTGTACAAATTTTTGTAAGATCTTACGTTAAATGTCTTTTTTAACTTAATAGCAATACTGATCCGAAAATATCGGACAACGAAAATTCTTTTTGTATCAAACATCGTTAACAATACGTAATGGGTAAAAGGAAAACCTAGAGCTTAGTTTTGAGAGAAAAGTTGGCATTTTTTCCGAAATTAATTCCTTTTAATTTCATTGAAGTGGTAATAATGACATCAGAATAAAGCTAAAACCATACAAAAATGTGTACTTAATTATTTTTTACTCAACAAAATTATACAAAATTTATTTGCGTCATTTAAAGTAAACTTATTTTTTCCTTCATAATCGTTTCAGCCTTCAGTAACATAAAAGTTACAATGTGTAGGTGATATAAAATATGTATGTCATGATATGTAAGAAACGGATCTTATCTAAGCACTGATGCCACACGTTATGAATTAAAAAAAAAATATCATAAACATCAGACGAATTGTTTGTTGGAGATAACATGTTGTTGAAGTAATTTCTTAAAGTCATATTAAATCTATTTGAAATATGATAGGCAACTTCTTCGCAGCAGCTTCTATAAAAGTTTTGCCACAATTATCTGATCTCGGTAATCGCTTATTCTTGATGCACGAAGATATTTGACTTTAAAAAGAATTTTAAAGTTATAAAAACTGGTTATGCCACCTGAGATACTCTGAAGTCAAAATGGCGGCGTGTAAGCCGATTTTCGCACTAACAGTTATTATAAAATTGTTTGCAACCACATCATCAACCGGTTGTTTCGGAGGTAAAAACCGTATAGTACCTCGCGGTACCATACAAGTATTCCACAATCACGGCGAGCTTATTGCAGGACGAGCTGGAATAGACTTTTCGCACGACCTGGACCTTTCTTGTGGTGCATATCAATTTCATGAATGGACAAAGTATCTGCAACGTTCTCAAACTGTGGAAACTTACCAAACAAATAACAACAGAATCATTTCAGTGGTTCGTGTCATTGATGTGGAAATAGAGTATTATTTTGGAGGTCTAGGAGGCCGCACTGAACTACTTAGTGGTGGTCCCGGATTTAAAAATGTAACCCTCAGATTCACTAGTAAATGGGACAGTAAAATTGAAAAACGAATATATCTGTACTGTCGTGATCATCCGCATCAACCCTGAAATTTTCTTAGTGAGTACGATGTAAGAAAATAAAACCAATTTTTAAAATCTTTAGATCACTTCTGTAGTACAGAATGCATTATGAAAATAATTAGCATTTTCTGGGGAAAATAGATTTATTGTTCGGATTGGTACAAATTTACAGGAACCTTTTAACATGTAAAATTTGTTTCCAATGGAATCTGTTTAAATACTGACAAGCCTTAAGAAATCTAGACAAAATAAAAAAATTAAATCTAAAAGTATACAAATCCGAAAGATTTACCATTAGCATGTTATCGGACCTAATTAAAAATGTTTTAATTTAGATATCGGAATGTACATTGAAAGAAAATAGAGCTGATATTGGACGTCTTGACATCACTTCTATTCATATTCTTATCTCATTTTTCCATATGCGTCCAATCGACTGTATTTAAAATTTTTAAGTTAAGATTTTTGTTTGTTAAATTAGTTGCAAATTTTGTTCGATTTAAATAAATGTTAATTTTGATTAAAAAAAAGAATTTGTTGTTTTAAGTAACCCATGTTTTGTCTATAGTAACAGTCACTGCTATAGGTTAGAGGTTTAAGGTCATTGTCAGTGGAAGGTTTTTGTTTATCAAAGCTCGTTTTTAACTCCGCAAGTTTATTCAACAAATTACAACAATGTAAAACTAAATTTTTAAGTGAACCTTTTTTGGTTCACTCTTGTAAATCCAAGACCCCATGTTCATATCAATCCTTTTTTGTTAATATTAATGCTGTTCACAACACTAATATAGCACCCACATCAGGTTTGAAACATAGCCAATTCTAATTTGGACTATCAAAATTTGTTTCTTTTATTCAATAACCTTAAATCCGAAAATTATTTATTCACACTCTAAGAATCTTAAGCTCGAAATATAGCCTTAAATCTTCTTAATAGGGTTAAGGATATAGCAAGAAAATAATTTTCCTTTAAGTTTTCAAATAAATTGCTACGTAAGTTCCAAGTTTCGAGCAATTTTCGCAAAACTAAAACTTCCATTTCTCTTACAGATGTTTGAAGTTACGTAAAAATAAAACTAGCGACGGTCAGAAATTGGTGGAAAACCAACTCTTTACTAACTCACCCAATGTAACTTGCAAATTTTTAAGGCTTCTTTTACGTATAGCGTTTACTTTACTGCTTACACATTCCGCAAGCAAACACGCTGACACATTTCATGATTCAACCACCATTTTTAATGGCTGAAACTATGTATATATTATTTATTTGAATCCAATAAATTATTCGTTTTCTTTAATGAATTTTAATATCTTCCATATATTGAAAATTAAAAAATATTTTATCAATTGAAATAAAAAAGATGTGTTGAATCGAAAAAATGTATTCAAACAAATCTTTTTGCTTAAATCAAAAAGATCCTTTTCTCGGTGAAACAAAATGCGATATGTATGACCATAAAACGGGGTTTAACGTGTTCAATTCGAATTCGAACTCCATTTTCCTACAAAGTAACTTGCTTTTGAAGTAGGTTAAGCTGTTCTCGAGATATTTGCAAAAAACTTAGGAAAGGGGACAAAAAAGAGACTTTTTCGAAACTTTGTATACAGTGAATTCGCGATTTAGTACCTCTTGATTACATTTTCCCGATAATTGCCGCCGCGCGAATGATGTTTAAGAGAATAGGTGTTTGCCTGTGAACAGGGGTGTTGACATTGTGTCAGTTCATTTGAAGCGGGTAGCATACGCGTTTGCATAGCGAATAGGCACGATAGCGAGCTCATGTCGATCAGCAGTGGGACCCCTATCCCTCAAAGCAAATGAAGCTGATGGGATATTTTGATATTTTTAATTCGATTATGTGAACAGTCAAATGGAGCCTTCTCGCCCTCGTGATACGTTGGAAAGGGGACGGATTTGAATAATATTATTTCTGTGATTAATCTCAGGGGTACTTTTCCATCCTATGATTCGTAAATCGTAATTTTTCTTTCACGAATCGACAATAAAGTGTGATATATATTAAATCGTCCTACCTGAAATGTCAAAAGCCAAAAACTGACAAAATAATTTTTAGATTACATTACCTTTCTCTAAAATATAAGATATCAACAGAGTTGTTATAAAATCCCAATTTCGAAATTCTCTGACTCTCGCTGACTTTTCCTTGAGAAATTGTCTATTTTCCATGCCGATTCTAAATTTATATTTTAGGTACAAAAACAAACTTTACACCTAGAAGATAAATAACATTATTGCAACAAACTGTTTCTACAATTTAATTCCAGTTTCTCAACAAGATGATTTTCAACCCAAAAATGGAACAGTTAAATTTGCAATTAAAACCATTTATTTTCAAAAGAGGAAAGAACAAAATATAAAAACAAAATATATTTGAATTTTTCTCTAAAATCAGTTGAATTAAACCAAAATACAGCAATTTTAAACAACGTAACTAATTACGGTGACAATTGTTTACGAACAAGGAAAACCCCTGCAAAAGACCGGGAATTTGTTTACTATCAAAACGGTTACCCTGAAAACTTTATTTCGATCATTATCCAATCTCTTTTACATCTATTAAAAGTCGTGAAGAGTAATATTTTTTGTTTCGGACATTCAACTATTATTTAAACAATCTTGACTTCCCTAAAAAATTTCTTCCTTGTGAATCCTAAACAGATACTTTGACTTTCCGAATTAGTTGGGAGGACTACAGACACCACCATTCTTAAAAAATTAAAATCACATAGACATGCTTCTTCTCGCAGGAAAGATGAAGAAAAGGCTAGTTCTTCAACTCTCTTACACTATGCAGCTTATTGTGCAGTATTTTCTTATCTCAGAGAATGCAATTTAAAAAAATAATGATCTTTAAATTCTTTAAAGCCAGAGATACGAGGGTGGATTGATAAGTTTCCGGCCTGACCAAGAGATAACGCCACTAGGCCTACCTTGAGGTGGCGTTCTATAGTACCATCCTTAGATAGCTTGTAGCTATAGTTTCAG
>NC_046664.1:20108688-20115800 GCF_010883055.1 Belonocnema kinseyi | reverse complement strand
TCAGCCTTGGAGGAGATTATGTTGAGAAATAAAAAAAAAATTCTTAAAAACGTTGTTTTTCTTGGTCAGGCCGGAAACTTATCAATCCACCCTCGTATAAGGGATGTGATTGTATATGAAGAATTGTAGAAAAGTGGCAAGGAGAGATAATCATTAGAAAGATGGGGGATGATTGGAACATCGAACACAATGGTATAAGATGATGAAGAAGAAAGTATACTGTTGCGAGAATCGCAAATCAAAGGAAAGGAAGGATTTGAGAGTCGAGAACTGATGAAGTCAATTATGATCAAATTGTTTAAATATAAAATGGTTTATCAACGAACATACAATGGCTTGACTCCAAGAGTCGCAACTCTTTCAAAAGCCCGAATCGGGTGGCGAAGACGAGAGAAGGCAAACCATGCTGGATGGCACTTGCTATAAAACCAAGGTACCTGGAGAAGCTGATGGTGAATTGTTGAGGAGGATACCAACCTAAGGCGATGGGGCGTCGTTGTGGATACCAATGAAGTTGGGAGTGTAACGGATAGCGACTACGGGAAAGTGCAGTGGCAATTTTGACTGGGCCACGATTGTTGCTGATCGTAGCCAATCACAGCGGTCGATGAAGTCACGTGGCTCGTCAGCTGCTGTCAGTTGTCTTGAAAAAAATACTCGCGCAGCTCGTGCAGGCCTCGTGTGTTGTTGTCAAGTTTTTAATTAAGAATGGCCCAAAAATCCCATACTTGAACAAAGGTTGCCAAATTCATCCTCATATACGAAAACAACAGTAAAGACAATCGTGGATGAAACCAAAGCGCTATGTGCATGAACCGTCGGTCAATCGTAACCATAATCCGAAACGGGAATCGCTCGTCTGAATAAGCCTTTAGGACCGTCCTTACACTTTTTCGTCAGTCTAGAATCGATTTTTCTGTAAATAGATGTTTTCCTATTTTGTCTTTCGCTTCTAAATGTATGTGTTTGTGTCATTTTTTTGTCATTGTGATACGATGGAATGGAAAACATGTATACATTGAAGAATATGAAATGAAATGCCGAATCTATGAGTAGGAAGAGAATACATGGAATATATTAGAAGGTTCTAGAAGAGGAATTGAAGACCAAGGCAACTGGAAAGAGAACATGTTAAAGATTTTAGGGAAGGTATTTAGTGACGATTGTATAAAACATTTGGAGAAAGCTAGAGAAGCAATTAAGATACAATGAAAGAGTGAATGCTTCTTCGCAATAGTATCTGAAGAAAGTTGCGTAACAATTATGACAGTATTGTAGTCGCTTATTGTTAATTCACGAAAACGATTGGTTTGAGATAGTATTTCAAGATTACAAAGCCTTTGACCTGAGACGTTGTGAAGTGAAAATGGGAAATTTTGATCAGAAGTTATCAACAAAGTACATGTGAAATACCTCAAATATATTAGATGCCAATCAAATAGTTGAGTTTCAACCTGAAAATGATACGTTTTGAATGAAAACTAGAATAATTGAACTTTCAGTTAAAGCAATCAATTGTCAACCAAAAACAAGGAATTGTTAATTAAAAAAGTTAAATTTTCAACCAAGGTGATGAATCTTCTATGAAAAATGTAAATCGTCAACGATATGTGTAATAGTTGATATTTACACTTATATATAATTCGATTTTCAATTCAATACAGTAAAGTTAAACCAAAAAATACAACTTTTAACAAACTTCTAAGAACTTTGAACGAAGAAAGCTAAATTTCTAAGGAAAATGGAATTATTACATTTTCAGTTAAAAAAATAACAATTTGCACCTAAAGAACAAATTTTTATGAAAGTAGAAATTTTTAACAAAATAGATGGATTTTTAACTAACAACATAAAAGTTAAATTTATAGGCAGGAAAAAATTGTCAACTAAAAATAACGTATATTCAACCAAGTAAATAAATTTCTCGCCAAAAATAGAAAAGTTAAATTTCCAGTTGAAGAAATAAAGTTTTAACTGACAAGAGGAAGGCTGAGGGTTGAAATTTAAATCGATGTCACGTGAGGAGAATTCAATAGATTATCGAATTTCATTCGACACGTACGAGGGTGGTTCAAATTTGATCGAGACAAACGCTGTAGATGGCGCGCATGTACGTTTTAATGGTCGTGGCTTGAGTATGTGATAGCTGGGTCCCTTACGAACAGTATGGCATAGTTTTCGTCGGGAGCGCATGTTTCACGTGCATGCTGCGGCCATGAGTGAACATCAAGTGCCGACCGCCGTTGCGCAACGTATTGTCATTCGTTTTTTAGTGAGAAAGGCTTTAAAAACACGAAAATTTTCCTGCGTTTGCGAAATCACTTCGGTAGTCAGTGCCTGAGTAGAGCTGCCGTGTTTAAATGGGTCAAAGCATTCAAGGATGGCCGCGAAACCGTCGAGAATGAGTCGCATGATCGACGACTGCGAACCAGCGTGACACCAGACAACATTCGCCACGTAGAACAAATGATTTTGGAGGACCGTAGGATGAATGTTCGAGACTTTTCGGCTGAACTCGGCATCAGTATTGATAGTGCAGTCTATCATCCACGAACACCTTCAATATCGCAAAGTAACGGCGCGATGGATTCCTAAACTGTTGAACTTCAAGCAAAAATTCACGCGCCCTCATACCGCGCGTCTCACGCTCGATACAATATCGGAATTGAGGTGGGAGGTTCTGAAACACCCCCCCCCCCCCCCCCCCCCCCCCCCCCCACCTACAGTCCGGATTTATCCCCCTGCGACTACCACATGTTTGGACCACTGAATGAAGCCCTCGGAGGTCAAAACCTCAACACCGACGGCGAGGTAGAGGAGTTCGTGCGCACATGGCTGTCCGAGTTGCCCAAGGAATTCTTCGATACCGGCATCAAAAAACTTCCTGAAAGGTGGGCAAAATGCGTAACTTGTAAGAGGAAATACCTAGAAAAACTGTACATTTTTGTAAATTTTTTCGATATTAAATAAACGTGTCAGAGTATTTGTCTCTATCATATTTGAACCACCCTCGCATTACGGCTTTTTTGTAAGTAGGCCCGGTTTTATAAATATTAATTTCTTTAAGTTGCGGCTGTCGTCACTGATTCACTAGTGTTCGTAACGCGGCATGCCTCTTACCGAGGGGCGTTGGCCTGGTGGTAGCGTTTCTTATTGCGACTCCGCTGCTGTGAGGTGCAAATCTACTATGTTTGGATTTCAAATTTCCTGTACGATCAACGCATAATGTGCTACTGTCCCATCTTATTGCTTTAGTAAAGACTGGAAATTTTTCTCAAATATATGTTGAATGACATGAATGACTTGGGTTTTCAAGGATTCTAGACAATACTCTGCAATCAAATTCTCTTCAAGAAAAAATGATCCAATGATACGACGTTTGCAGAAATCAACCCAAGCATTGATCTTTTTTAGATAATTTTTTAAATAAACAGACAAATTTTCAGCTAAAAAGATAAAGTTGCTGTCAACAAAGATGAATTATTAACAAAAAATTAAAAAGTAGAATTTCCAGTTAAATGAGTGGAATTTTAGTAAAATGATGAATCTTCAACCAAAAAAATTAATTTTCGAGTAGCAACAAAAATCCGGTACTTTATATTCGAAGGAAAAAATCGATGATATTTTTTATAGCATATTATTCTATGAATTCGAATTCGAGTAGCAAACATATACGGCACTTTAATTTCGAGTACCGAAAAAATCCATTATTTTAATTGCAAGGAGCAAAAAATTCGGAAAGACATTATAAGTGTGGCAGAATAGTCTAGAACACTGAATTCGAGTAGCAAAAAAATCCGGTACTTTAATTTCAGGTAGCAAAACAAATCCGCTATTTTAATTTCGGGGAATATCCATGAAGGCCAACTACCTTTTATCCACCTGCTCACTCTGAGAGCTAAAAAAACTGTTAGAAAACTCAAATTTCATTTAAATGTCCGGTTCTTAAGTTTCCTTTCATTAATTGTTGGTAGTTGATTTCGTAAAATAACAGACAATTTTTTAATTTTGTCCTTAGTGGACAACAGCGTTTTGACCCCCCAAGCAGTCTGAAAGCTTTATAATTTTTATTATAATAAATAAATCGTATATTATAAATAATAAATCGTTAGAAAGTTAATCTTCCTTTAAAGAAGTTAAAATCTATTTTGGAATTGTACTTACGCAATTGAGTACGAAAGTAATTTGTGAAAGAAAATCCCAGAACCGAGCGTTTTAATGAATATTAAAATTTAAAAATATATATTTCTACAGCTTTTAGAGTGCTTGGATGGACAAAACGCAGTTCTTCGATAAGGATATTGAGTTCAAACTTTTTCTGATATTGTCCAAAATCAAGAAAGGAAAAAATAAGTCAATTGTTCGACAAGGATAGAGTTAAATCTTGTTCTATTAATGTCTGACATTCATTGCAATACGTTATTATTGTTAATTATTTTTTCATCAACCAAATGATACAAAATTAAAGTTGAGTAGTTGAAAAAACTTGTTTCGCCGCAATCATTAGTTCCCTGTAGTCCTCAAACAGAATTTTAAAGTTATATAATCTGTTTATGCGTCCTGAGATACTCTGAAGTTAAAATAGCGTCATGTAAGAGGATTTTCGCCCTAATGGTTGTTATAAAATTGTTTGGAATAACATCATCAGCCGGATGTTTTGGAGGTAATAACTGTATACTACCTCAGGGTGCCGTACAAGTATTCCACGACCACGGCGAGCTTATTACAGGACGAGCCAAGATAGACTTTTCAGATGAACTGCACTTTGATTGTGGTTGATCTTACATATCTGAAATGGAAAGGTCATTACTATATACTCAATATGTGAAATCTTACAAAACAATAAACCACAGAATGATTTAAGTGATTCGCGTCTTTGAAATGGAATATGAACCTTTAATTGTAGGTCCAGAATATGTGTTAAAGATTATAGGGGGGGGGGGGGGGGGGGGGGAGTGAGGAGTAAAGGAAATAATCAGAGGGGGATAAAGGAAGATAATGTTGTAAGAAACGGACGTCACTTTAGCCCTATAAGGGGAAAATTATGAATAAAGATGGAATATTGTAAAATCAGCTAAATCATTTAACGGAGAAGAAATGTTGCGAAAGTATTTTAAGTAAGTCTTATAGACGTTGCTATAACTATGATAAGCAACTTTTTCACAGTACCCTTAAAGCAAAGTTGCATCAGAATCATCATATTATTGCAGTCACTTATTCTTGATTCACGCAAATAGTTGGTTTGAAAAAAATGTTAAAGTTTTAAAGCCTGTTTATTTGATGTGAGATACTCGGAAGTAAAAATGGGGTTGTGCCACAGGATTTTCGCACTATTAGTTATTATAAAATTGTTTGTAACATCATCAGCCAGGTGTTTAGGATTTAATAGCGTGTACAACCTGTGAGTACCACACAGGTATACCATGAATACGGCACGTTCAAAGCAAGACGAGCAGGGACATAATGTCAAAACGAAGTCGACCGCTTTTATTATAGATTTGAAGTAACTGAATCAACCAAGCCTCATAGACATTTTACACATGAGAAAACTTTAAGAACATTAAACAAAGAAATAACTACTTAGTTTCGTGTTTTTGAGATCGAATATTATCCTCTTTCTGGAGGCACTAGAGGTCTTATGAAACTAGTTAATGGTGTCCGGAATTTCCAAGTTTTAACCTAAAATTCATCAGTGAATGGGTCAGTGAAATTCTAAAATACGTAGATCTGTAACTTCGTGCCAAGCTAATCAAACTTAAAATTTTCTTAATGTATACAATGTAGGCAAATAAAATTAATTTTTAAACAAATATTTTACCACTCTATTTCCTGGAGCAGCGTTACTACAATGTTTGTCCCCTCTTCCTCGGATTATTTTCAAAAGGGGATCTTGAGATACCGAAAACTAAGCTGAATAAAAATCGGATTCTACAGAGGAAATCGATTGTATGAAATATGTTATCATCACAAACTATTCTTTAGAACTTAAGTACACTTTAATAAGACTCGTTTTAAATTAAATTTCTAATTATTCTCCTTCACGCATCTTCAACCATGTAACTTGAATTTTATTTGATAAGACTTTGTAATATTTATAAATTATATTAAATGACGTCACCAAGCACAAGTGTGCCTTTCTGCCCAATGATTCGTTAATCATAATAGAGACGTGGGTAGAGAGACAAGAATGAGAGAGAGTGGAGCCAAAGTTTCCAAGGGGGTATACCCGGTAATAAGCGTAAAATAGAGAAAAATCAATATTTTCAGATTTCAGCGCAAAAGTCAAGATTATTCTATTAATTTGAATGTGCGATTTTTCCATCTGCCTAAAATGCCACAATAAGAATAAGATACCTCCTAAACTTATTCACTTCTGTTTCTATAGGAACCGCCACACAGTTTTCTATTCTCCCAAAGAGAACGTGTTTTCAATATGTTTAATTCCTTCTAATTGTACCGATAACGCACCTCACAGAGATATTTTTTGTTCCTCAGAAGTGGTCATATTTTATTTAATTCCTTATTATATGGTAAGTTCACAAAATATGTGTAATAAGTTGTTTTAATTCCTTCATGCGGAATGTGAATTCTGAAATTTTAATTCTCACCAATGCAACTCTGCCTCTCTAGAGTTAAAATTATTGAAATTGACACATTTCCATAGATTTCCTCGTTGCAATTTTTAAGACGTTTAAATAAATTATGAAAATATAAATAAATATAAATTTGAATATTTTTCAAATTTATAAGTTATAGAAAGATTTAATAATAAAAAATGGATTAAATGAATTTTTTCGTTAAATTTTATTATGTCGATTGAGAGGAATAGGATTTGCACTTTTTCTGTTCCCGTTTGGGGATTTTTATACGGAGGGAAAAATGCATATTCATAATAATACAAATTCTTAATTTTTGTGAATTCAACCCTTTTTAACGAATAGGTAGAGGCTACAGGATGCGGTGAGAGTAAAGAGGAAAGGAAGGGCTAGTAGGCGAATTATTACAGGGGTTAGGAATGAATTAGAGGAAAAGGATCATGAGGGGAGAGGGGGGAGGGTGTTCAAATGAGGGAAGTGAAGATAGGAGTGGTAACGTATAAGTTTGTGACTGTG
>NC_046664.1:20090765-20108588 GCF_010883055.1 Belonocnema kinseyi | reverse complement strand
ATGTACCGGGAAGGGGAGAGCCTCGAAAGAAAATCGAAGGATAAAATAATAAATAAAGAGGGTGAGGTTCTAAGAGACTATATGGAGAATAGAGGCTGGGCGTTGGAAAATGGTATGGTGAAAGGGGACGAAGAGGGAGAATACACGTTTTTAGGTAAGATGGGGGCACGGTGATAGACTATGTGATCATGAATATGCAAGGGTGGGAGGAGACAGAGAAATTCGCAATGGAAGGGAAGGGGAATCAGACCATTAGCCATTAAGTTTGTGGATAAAAGAAGAGGGTGGCGGAAGGCAGCCTGGGGAAGATGGATCTTTAGGGGAGAGAGTGTCCTGGACGAGGGAGGCGAAAAAGGAGTATCAGGAGCAGTTGAGGAAGGTAAGCTTTGAAGGCAAGTCGATCTAAGAAGTATGAGAGGGTCTGAAAGAAAAAGTGAAAAGGTGTGTGCATAAGAAAGTATCTATAAAGAAGAGGAAAGGAATAATGAAGCCCTGGTGGGATAGGGAATGTAAAATGATGAAGAGAAAGGTGAAATGCAAGTGTAGGAAGTGGTAGGAAGAAACTGTAGAAAGGGAAGAGTACGTAGACATAAGGAAGGATTTTAGGGTGATGTGTAAGAAAAAGGAACAGGAAAAGGAAAAATATCTGCAAGAGGAGTTGAGAAGTGTTAAGGCAGAAGGGGACGCGTGGAAGATAATTAAAAGGTTTAGGAAACCTAAGATGGGGATAAGTGACAAGGTAGGGTGTAAGGAATTTAAGGAATTTTTTAAAGATTCATTTTAGGGATCAGATACACGGAAGAGGGATGAGGGAATTAGAAGAACAAAGAAGGTTGATAGGGAGCAGCTGAATGACGAGGAGATAAAAAAGCATGCAAGGAGGTTTAAAAGGTCTAGGGCAGCAGAGCTGTACGAGGTACAGAACGAAGCGTGGCTATTTAGCACACTAGATGTAAGGGAGAAGCTAAAGGGGGTAGTAAAAAAGTATGAAGGGGGAATTCCCAAGAGGGTGGAGGTAGAGGTTAATCATACCACTGTATAAAAAAGGGGATAAGGAGATACAGGAAAGTTATAGAGGAATTACACTGATGAATACGGCATTCAAAATATACGCGATGGTGTTGGCATATAGGTTGACGAAAGATGTTAAGGGGAAAAAATACTTCCAGAGACGCAGGCTGGCAGTGTAAGCAGTCAGAATATGGTCATTCAAATATGCGAATGACATAGTGCTGCTAGTAACGAGCGAAGAGGCTTTAAAGGAGATAATCAAAAGGTTGAGAAGATATTTGGACATAAATATTATAATAGGAAGTGGAGGTGAGGCGGTGGAAGATAAGTGATGAGGTAAACAGGATACAGGAAAGGTATGTAAAGTGGATCCTAGGTTTCGCAAGGAATACGTGTTGGTAGAAGAAGGAAAACAGGCGTAGGGTTGGGAAGATGGAGGTGAAAAGGGAAAGGTAGTTTAGAATGGGCAGATGGATGAAGTGAGAAGGATGCGCGAGGAAGGAAGGAGCGTATATGAGGTAGTTAAGAGAAACGGCATCGAAAGAGTGAAAGAAGCAGTGAAGGAGAGAAGAAGAGAGTCAACGTTTTTTCTTAAAAAAAGGAAAGAATGCAAAAGTGGAGCACTAGTTGGAGGAGTGTGAAGAGGTGGAAAGGAGTGGGATAAGCATGGAGGTATTGTAGCATGAAAGGTGAGGAAGCGCAGTAGCATGGGTGAAGGGGGTGTTAGGTAAGATGGAGAAGAAGAGAAGAAACAGGAATGGAGAAGTAAAGATTGTAGCTAGAAAAGAAAGTAGGTGTAAGAAAATGGTAAATATTGTAAATGGTAGATAAGTATTCGGTGCTAGCCGCGGAGGCAGAGGAGGACAGTGCGAGAAAATAGCGACTTGCATGCGAGGCGAGGAAGGCAAGAAAATAAAAGCGAGCGTCTTAAAGACAGGTTTTGGATGGATTTTACTTTTTAAGATGAAGTTGTAAGAAAATTCTGTAAAAAATGGAAGTTTGAGCAAGTCAATTTTTTAAGACTAGCGGACCGAAAAATAAACTTTTGTCTATAAAAATATATTATATATAGGAATTATTTGTTTCTTTAATTCCTAACCTTACTCCAAAATGCTTGATGGTCCCTTCAGTATGCTTAAAATGTCCAAAAAACAACGTTTGAAAAATTGCTAGTCAAGATACTTTTCTTTTTACCGGTACTGACCATAAACAAAACAAAAAATTTCAAAAAAATAATAATTTAATTCTGGAACGAAGAATTAAATTTTGCAGCAAAAAGATTATTTTGTAACTCATTATATTACTTATATACCAAATATATGAATTTTTGACAAAATAGTTGAATTTTTACCTCAAACGGATAAATTTTCAACTTGCCATAGTTGAATATCAATGAAAAATTTAATTTTTGACCAAATAAAACGAAATCGCTGTGATTCTTATTTTGGAAATTACGCAATTTTATGCCCTCAAATTTAAAATTGTTTTTCAAATTCGAGTTTGAAATTGTTTAATAATTTTGCAAATTTTCGAATAGAAAATACAGTCACGCCTCGATTTAATGTCAATTTTAGGACTGAGCGTGACATTACATCCAGAGTCTCGGAACTACTATGTCCCTCTATTTTTTTCTCTTTCTTGTTTCTCTCTCTCTCTCTCTCTCTGTTTTGTGACGCTTGAATGAGTACAGCACATCCTCCTGCAGCATCTCTCACCCATCCTAACAGCGGAGCGTCAATTCTGGAAAATATTCAATGGAGGATCACTAAATCCAGGTTTGACTGAAATGAAATTTTTAAATCTTATTTTTAATAACTTAATTCAATAAATTATTTTCTTATATTTTCATTTTTTAGTTTATTCTGCGGCATTCAATTCAAAATTATTAATTATAAATCTTATAAACGGAAAATTGTGCTACTTTTAAGTCTTTATATTTTATATTTATCAATTTCGAAGAATTTAAAGAAACTTGACAATTTTATGTCTTTCAAATTGAAACTAAACAATTTAGAATATTTAAATAAAAAATGATTAACTACAAAAATAACAATCACGACTTTTATATGACATTTTGAAATTATTAATGATTTGTTAGTAAAATTATCAATATAAATCTAAAATATTATAGGGCGGCCTCTAAAAGCAAAAACAAATTTCTGGTTATTTCCCCGTTATCAAACATTTTTCCATGTAAAATTCATTGAAACTTTATAATGATTTTAAAGCTCATGAAAAATCCTTTGACAATTGCAGTCACTTGATTTCTAATAAATTCCTTGTAGTATTTTTAAATTTCCTAAAATATTTCAAAGCCTTTGGAATATTTCGAAGTCGTTCGAAACTTTTTAAACCTTTTAGAAATTATCAAGAATGTTTTGAAACATCCGAAAATATTTAGAATCCTTTGTAATCCTTTCAAATTATTAAAAAATTTCAAAAGTTCCTTGGAATTTTTTTAAGGTCGCTAATATCCCAGTGGTCACAAAATTTGGCGACGTCTTTACGACATCTTTACTATAACTTTACGACATCCTATGTCCATGTCCTTAAGGTGTCGTAACGATGTCGTAAAAATGTCGCCAAATTTGGTGGCCACTGGCATATTTTCCATCTATAAGAATCTTTTTAAATCTCTTGAAACTGTTTAAAACTCTTAAAAATTTCTTGCAACTATTTCAAATAACCTCAAATTTTTTTAATCGTTTGAAATCTCTTCCAATTATTGAAATCTATTATAAACTATTGGGATCTAAAATACAGCGATACGCCACCTGGTGGCTAAATTTGGAACTAAAATAACGGGGTCATTTTTAAAAGGCTGTTTGCTATTTCGGTGATATTCAGAGTAGAATATAAATCAATTTTTTGAATGCTACGATTTAAATCATCAAATTAAAAAAAAATTTCCGATAATACAGAAATAGACGATCTAAGTATGAAATTCAGTCAGAGGAAACGCAAAAGTAACTGATTTTTCTACCCTAAAAAACCTAAAAAAGGTTTTCTTAAAGTGGTTAATAAAAGTGGGTCTGAACAAATGATCGATCGGAGGAAGGAAGGGGAAAATTTTCTAAAACTGGAAAAGAATGTAACCTCAAACATATGTGTGTTTGTTCTCTGCATTCTAAACGTGAGAATTCCTCATTTCGAACAGATACGTTCACATTGATTTCTAGAGCAAAATATATTTTCTAATATTTTGAATTTATAATTAATTTAGATATACCATTTGAGTTATCTTGATTGTCCATAATTTAATTTTAAAACCACAAAATTTTGATAGGAACTAATTACAAGTTCCCTAATATACATGAAGCAAAATCGTTTTTAATTTTTATACATATCAAAAATATTTTGATAACTTGAGTTTTGCCTGGCTGAAGTTCTTTCAGAAACTACCAAGGAAATATTAATATTATTATTAGAGTGAATAATTTCCTTCTTTATATATGAAAAAATGCTCAATTATGATCTGAAAATGTACTTTTTGTAGATTGCAGTGCAGGGAAAAGGTACTTAAAACTGGTACCGCAAATCGGACGATTGTAAACAAAAAGCAGTCAGCTTAATACTTGTTTGATCATCCGGCTGTTTTGCATAAAATAATGTGTCCAACGTGTAACACCTTTTCTCCTTCCACAAAATTTCTACACGAAGGAGTAGTTAACGCAAATTTACAAATTTCAGCAAATGCTGAGCGACATCTTTGACGTACTAAGCACGAAAAACGATTAAAATTCACTAACAACACAATGTATCAGTTGCAGTGACCCCGTTGTCGCCGGCCATCTTTGTTTAAATCCCCCTTCTGACGTCATGATTTCAGATCCCAATTAAGTTATTATAATCTTGTATAAAATACGTGTAAACAAGTGTGAAAAAAATATCAAAGATACATTATAAAAGTTTTTAGCTCATCGTGGATGAAGTTTATTCTTTATGTTAAAAGAAAGAGGATACGATTTAACTGGTTTTAACCTCAAAAATGCTACCTGAACAAAACACGTACGTAATAAGTCGAACAAATAACACCTCCTTTGTGATAAATCTTCAATTTTACTTCGCAATTGTCTGAATGTTAAAAATTAATAACAAACTTAATCGCAAATTCGAAAATAAACAACGTTTTAATCGTACTTCGTTAAAGTGTGCATGGTCGAACGGGAAATGGCGTTAAAGCGAATCATTGTATCATGGAACGGAACGTAACACCCGGAATCGAACCGGATCGAGAATCTGTTTAGTCAATGAGATGACAGGAATAACTACGAAATTTCGCGCGAAATTACCATTTAAAATGTATATTTCGTCTAATTCAAAGTTTATAGAACAAAATTATAATTAATTGAAATATTTTTACATTAAAATTAGCATACTCAAAACAAAAAACTATAAAAATAAATTGTTGAGATTTTCATAATGTAAATTGTTCATACAATACATTCCTAAATTTTAAAATGATATAACAAATATAAAGCACTAAATTCGTTGACTGATTTTCTATTATCATAACCCAGTTTTTATAAAAAATGGAAAAAATCATATCATTCCCCAAACAAGTTAAACAAAATTATGAAAAAAATGTTTTTTTTTCGGATTTTTATAACAATTTGACTTTTGTTTTTTAGCCATTTTTTTATATAAAGGGGCAAATATTTAGGCCCCTGCGAAAACCTACCTAGGCGTTTCCACAGTGGGCCGCCTTTGTGGGGCCTCTATAGGGCCACTATTCAAAAAACACCAAGCTAGGCAATTTCCACACGGGTTTCCGTTGTCTAGAGATGTTTTTACACTTTTAGGACATTTTGATCACAAGGGGTTGGTATTTATGACTAAGATGTAGCTTTTCAGGACACGTATTATATGACATCGGAGAGCCAAACAAAAATTAGAAAAAAAATATGCCCTATTTAATTTTGAATTTTGAATTGATGGCAGCGCTGAGTCATCCGACCTCCGAATCACTTGCGGAAATAAAAAGTCGCAGCAGTAATTTAGGTAACTCTTATTGACACTGTTTGAACTATGATAAGCAGCTTCGTCGCAGCCGCTTCTGCAAACCTTTTGTCACAATCATAAGATTCCTGCAGTCGCCTATTTTTGGTTCACGCAAACATTTCGTTTCAAAAATAAATTTCTAGTTATAATGCCTGTTCATTTGATCTGAGACACTCAGAAGTGAAAATGGTGTCGTTGAAGATGATTTTCTCGTTAATTGTTTTTATAAAATTGTTTACAACATCATCAGCCAGATGTCTAGGATTAAAAAGCCGTGTGCAACCTACGGGTACTATACGAGTGGTCCGTGGACACGGCACGTTCAGAGCAGGACTAGCAGGAATAAATTGTCCAAACGAAATCGTCCGTTTGTGTTATAGATTTGAAGTGGATAAGAAATGCAAATCTTATAGATATCGTACACACAAAGAAATGTTCAGTATGCCCAACAACGAAATAATTTCTCAGGTTCGTGTTTCTGATATGGAATATAATTCTCTTATTGGAGGCCGTGGAGGCAGAATTAAGCTAGTTAAAGGTGGTCCCGGATTTTCAAATGTCAGCCTTAAATTCACGAGTAATTGGGACGATGGAATTCGAAAATACGTAGATCTATACTGCACCGTTCGTCCTCATGAAGCCTGATAGTTTCTTAGTGCTCAGAATGTAAGCAAATGAAACTACACCAAACACTCTCTTTTAGTCCAGTGTCGGGGGTTGCCTTAAAATGTCCTTGGACTGATTTCGGGAGTTTGGTGTAATTTTCAAAATCATAACATCACTTTTATATGCATTTCAATATTCTTTAAGTGGACTGTTTAAATACTGATAATCTTAAGGAAACCTACACAAAATAAAAAATCAGTCAATCTAAAAATGCACGAATTCGATTGATTGGAAATTAGCATGTTATCAGACTTTATAACAAAGGCTATAATTTAGATATTTAAAAGTGCAATGTGAGAAAATAAAACTAATTTTCAACATCTCGATTCCGCTTCTATTTATATTTTCATTTCTTTTTCCCATATGCTTCGAACCGACTGTATTTAAACAATGATTTCTGATGAGAAACTTTCATGTGAAAGAATATTAATCGTGGTCACAATAACTATACTGCAAAACTGCCGTGATTTGAGAAAACACCGTGAATTGAAAAAATCGAAAAATTAGTTTTTCATATCTTTAGAATCGTGAAGAAAAGATAACCTGATTATTAAAATAATTTTTGCAAATTGTGAATAACTTGTTAAATAATTATTGCTAAAATTTGGAAAAATGCCATTAACTGCAAGATTTGGTGAGTCGTAATTTTAAAAAGAGCCGTAAACTGGCCATTACTGGGACAGTTAGGGAAAGATAACCCACATAAACACGATTTTAAAATGGTGAATTAGAATTTATGGTACAAAAACCATTATGATGAGTGGCTAATACATTATTGTATCGATTGGAACAAAAAGTGCATTATCAATTTTATAGATAATTAATATAAATGGATATTTTTCAAGCTAGTCAGATAGCTCATCAGTGGGACACAAATTTTGGGATACATCCTTAAGTGGGGCACAAAAGAAGCCAATACTGTGATAAGGAAAATCCAATGGGGGTTATAAAAAAATGACATGGTTTACTTATAATTATGGAACAAATTGAAAAGCAAAAATTGATTGTGATTACCGTTGAATTGATTATTTATTTTTAAAAAGTTGTTTAAAGTAGTTTATTTAAACCTCCAATTATAACCTCAACTTTTTCCAGCTGCTTAAGTGAGTAATTTAATATAGTAACTCATAAATTTAATTTTTCAATAAAATTAGTAAGTTTGCATTAAAATTTAATATAATAGATTGATATTATCGATTTTCTTTCAAATTCAACTGTTTGGTAGTAAATTTTGATTTAGAATTCATCCTAATTTAAGTTAATACGTACATTGAAAAAAGTATTTAAACAATCTCAATTATTTTTTGGTAACAAGTTTTATTATTTGGTTAAAAATTGTATTGACTAAAAATCTTTTTTGAATAATGTTTCAACTATTTTGTTGAAAACTCCTCTTTTTTATTCAAAAATCGATCATTTTAATTATAAATTACATCTTTCTGAAGCAAAAATGCTACTGTTTGGTTAAAAATTATATTATTATGGTGAAAAATTCAACGATTTGGTTGAAATTTTTTCTTTTTTTAATCAAAAATCTTATTTCGTTAAAAAATCATGTCCTTTTGTAGAAATGTGATCTTTTTGTGGTTAAAAGTCGAAATGTTTGGGTGGAAATTCTTTCGTTTAATGAATCAATTTGATTTTAAATTATGATTAAAAACATTTTTTGGTAGAAATATTAACTATTATTTTTAACTAATATTTTGTAAAATTATAAAAAATAAAAAAAATTCTTGAAAATCTTCTGTTTTAATTTATTATAACATTTGGAAAAATAATTTTCGAATAATTTGAGTGTTGCCAAAGATAAAAAATATTCGTTAATGGTCTGTCTTTAAGAGTAACTATAGAAATGTAAAAATAATTTAGCTTTTTTACAAAGTTTAGTTGCTTTAAAAATATCACTTTTTAGAGTTCGTTATTTAATTGTTATAGAAAACAATATTTTATGATTCATCAAATTCCTTGTATGATTAAATAATGATTAATTGTATTGGTTGCCTTATTTATAATTTCATAAATAGCTCATTAATTATTAATGAATTAACTATGTTATAAGTTATAAGTCGGTATCAAAGCCTGTGAATTTCTGTTTCCGATATGATTAATTCGGGATCTTATTTTTTGTCGATTAAAAATCTGGTCATTATTTGAAATTTTGAAAATTTTATATTTCCTTAAAATTACAATCTTGAAAATTTATGTGGAAGCAAAAAATTTTAAAAATGTAAATCATTGCTCAGAAGACTTATTCATGACAAAAAAATCTTGGTGGATCCAAAACTTTTGTTAATGTATAGTATATAACGCGCGAATTTATAGAATTTATGAAATTCATGAAATTCAAGGAATTCGTGAAATTTCCAGAATTTACGGAATTCACAGGATTCATATAACGCCCAGAATTCACGGATTTCATGGAATTATTGGAATTCATGGAATTCTAGGAATTTAAGTATTTTATGGAATTCATGGAATTGACGAAATTCAAGGAATTTGCAGAATTCTCAAAATTCGAGACATTCACAGAATTTACAGAACTCACAGAATTCAAGAGATTCACAGAATTTTGTGAATTCCGCGAATTTCATGAATTCTATGAATTAGGATCGTTGCAAGAATTCCATGAATTCCTTGAATTCCTTAAATCCGTAAATTAAATATATTCCGTGAATTTCGTAAATGCCTTGAATTCCATAGATTCCGTAATTACAGTTAATTCCGGGAATTCCTTAAATTCCATGAATACCATGAAATTAATTCCGTGAATTTAATCAAATATGCGTATTTCGTGACTTCCGTAAAATTCCATAAATTTCATGAATTTTGCGAATCCCATACATTCCTTAAATTTCGTGAATTCGATGAATTCCGTAACTTCAAAAAAATCCTTTGAATTCGGCGATTTCAGTTAATTCCTTGAATTCAACAATTCTGTGAATACCTTCAATTCCATTAATTTCATTAGTTCCATGACTTCCACGAATTATGCGAATTCCTGAAATTCTTCGAATCCCATGAGTTCCATGCATTTAATTAATTCAGTAAATTTCATGAATGTCATAAATTTCAAAACATTTTTTAATTCCGTGTATTTCGCGAATTCCGTGATTTTCGTGCATTCCTATAAGTTCTTGAATTCCTTTAATTTCGTGAGTTTCTTGAATTCTAAGAATTCACCAAATTCCTTTAATTTCGTGAGTTCCTTGAATTCCATGGATTCTGCGAATTCTGGACTTCGGTGACGCATTGCAATTTCGTCATTCCAATACCGTGCTTATATTAAATCAAATAATAAGTACATAAGTTTTATTTACTACCTGACTCTACACTACGATGAAAAAAATATTTTAAAGGGTTTCATACATATTTTGTAATTTTTATGCATTTTCCTATGGTACGGTGTGGTTTCGTAGAACAAAGTCACTAACATTGAAAAATGCTGAAAATATTTCTAAGAGAGTTGTTAAGTCTGATTTTTGAAATTTTTCTAATTAGGAACTTCATGATAACATCAGCAAAATTCCTAATTTTTTTAATCAATTATATGATTTTTTTTAAACAAATTTAATTAATCTTAATCTGTGGACGGAAAAATGATTGTTCTTTGATTTAAAAAAATGTTCTTTGATTATCCTCTTCGTCTCCCTCTCCCATTGTCTATGTTTGCATGTTAATTCTACAATAGGAAGAAAAAATTAATCAAAAATTTTTTTCATAGTTTAAAAAAATCATAAAATTCATCATCTCCTCATGAATGTTGCTGAATTTATTCTGAAGATCCCAATTAAAATTCTGACATCGAAAAAAATATAATTTTTCCGTCGACAGATTCTCCAATAATGCATTTGTTTTTAAATTTGTTAAAGAAAATCAAAAAATTGATTAGAAAAAAATTATTTTTGCTAAAGTTATCATTAAGTTCATAATTCAAAAAGTTGAAATAGAAAAAACGAATTTTTCTGTCGAAAAATGGCTCATGAATGCATTTGTTTATTAAATTTGTTTGAAAAATCATAAAATTGATCAAAAAATTATGAATTTTGCTGAAGTCATCATGAACTTCCTAATTTAAAAAAGTAATCTCTTCTCAAATAAACAGAATTTTATTTTAAATTGTCTAGATTATTTTTTTACATATCTAAAATATTCCATAATCTTCTCGGCTAATGAAAAAACGTAACCTTATGGATTAATGCAGCTACAAGCAGCTATAATTTTTTTTAAATGTGGTAAAGTTTGAATGTACAATGATGTGCACAATGCTTTCCAATATACTGAACGAACTAAATGTTTCATCAAAATTACTTTAAGCAGAAAATATAGATTTAAGTCGTTCACTTAAAATTTCAAACACTGCAAGAAAACAATCAAAAAAGTACAGACTTGAGTATGAAAAGTGTAAGGAAGAAGCTACAAACATATCTCAAAAATGGGGTATTGAACCAGTCTTTGCAAAAAAACGAAAACCAAAGCGTAAGAAGCATTTTGATATTGGTGAAGAATTTCTAAAAATCAATGTCTTTAATCACATTTTAAGGTGTCTAAGATCTAGTTAGACATTGTGAATACATAGTTTACAAAAAATTGTCAATTCTTAAATCTAGCTCTACTAACAACCGAACTTGATGGTGCAAATTAATTGGAAATCGAAATTGTTATTAATAAGTTTGCCAAAATGAAACCGAGATGAATTGCAATATAGTAACGTGGAGATAATTATTTTAACGGTGTAATACTAATTTTCAAGTCAGAACTATGTATAATTTATGATATAAATTGTGACGTTGCAAAATATTTGCAAGTCAAAAGTTCACTAATTTCAAAATTCAAATTGTTTCGGTTTTTACATTTTAAACAATTTCATTCTAATACTCACGACAATCCAGAAGCTGCGCGGTTTTCCAAAACTAGGATTAATTATTTAAGAAAATTGAAGCTTAAGAATAGATTCTGCCTGTTTTTTTTTTTTATTATATATACCTATCGAAAATGAGACTATCCTGAAGAATCATGAACCCTCCAGATCTAATGAGACACTTTAAGAAGCAAGTGGGACGCCTTTTGTCAATTGGAGTAACTCATCCTATTTCAAATTTTCACTCCAATTCTACTGCAGAGTACCAACTTGATCCTGTCCTTCTGGTCGTACCGCGATACTTATGGAACATCTTGAAATGCTACTAGTGGCTACTAGGTTTCAAATTTTCGGCTACACTTGATTACCTAAATAACTTATTCGCCTCGGCGCGAAATTCATGATCTCTTTTGTTGGGAAGATTTATTGTCGATCCCCGGCAATGCGAGCGGGACCTCCTTAGCTCAGGCCCGCATATCACTGAGAACGTTCCTGGTGCTATAATTTATAATTTGGATGGAGTCTTAGGGCCGATTCCAGCAACTGTGATTAAATTTTAATTATTGATTAACTTATTTTAATCAGCAGATTGCGTTCCACAAAGTTTTAAAACATGATTAAAGAAGTCTAATCGTCGATTAACTTAACCGGCCATTTTTGGCTGGTTAGCGAGTTAATTAGCGATTAACGGGAGTCAACATAATCTCCAAGTTGAAGTTCAAGGATAGTGTGAAATATTGATCAAATTTATAGCGATATCTTGTCCTCACACAACTTATATTCAATTTCAATCGATAACTAATTCCTGTCCATTTATTTGGAGAGGATGTACATAAAAAAATACGTCGCCGCTCGTCGTTCGTGAGCAGTCAAGATATATTTTGCGCGCGAATACAAGTTCTAAATCAGCCAATCAGAATCAACGTGGAACGCGCCACAAGTTAATCGTGATTAAAACGCTGATTAAAAAATAATCATGATTAGCCAATCATGGATTTAATCACAGCTGGTGGAATCGGCCCTTAGTACCATTTAGACCGAACTGGTGAACAAATTATCACCCAGTTTAGAAGGAAGTAATCTGGTGGTCACCGAATTTGCATTGCAGTCACATCCGTGAGATTCTATTTCTGCTGTTTCAACATTCCCTGGCAACGACAATCACATAGCCCCAATTCAACCAATCAGAATTCAGCCGGTTGCCAAAGAAGATAACAACGCCGGAAAAGTTCTCATCTTTCGTCCAGCAACTTCTGGAGTAGCGAGTGCCTTTTAAGAGTAAATAACAAAAGTATTTAATTCAACTAAAGTTTATGTAATTATGTCATCAATTTCGACCCTATCATCTGTGAATTAAGTTAC
Source organism: Belonocnema kinseyi (assembly GCF_010883055.1). Taxonomy (NCBI): domain Eukaryota; kingdom Metazoa; phylum Arthropoda; class Insecta; order Hymenoptera; family Cynipidae; genus Belonocnema; species Belonocnema kinseyi. The sequence goes on along the minus strand of NC_046664.1, from coordinate 20,095,690 downwards.
TACTACGAAATGAGATCCTGTCCGTAAGTTATAATCTTTTTCAATTTTCCAGAAGGAAATTTCAATAAAATAGTATGGCCTTTCATTTTCCTTATGGCAGAATTTATGATTTTTTTAATCGAATTGGCACATTATTTTTTGGAATATCCTTGATTGAATTAATTAATCTGTTAGTTATTTTAATTTGGTGATTTATGCGTTTATTGTCATTTATTTTATTTTATGTGTTTTCCCTGTTGATTGTATATTGTCCCGATATTAATTTTTCTTGTCCTGACATTCCCCTGATGATTTAAAATTTTCCCCTATTTGATTGCCGTGTGATTTACTCTTCTTTATTCATAATGTGGCCCCTAAGGGTTTACATGACTTCCATTCCTTACAATCTTTCCGCTTATATCTTTTTTTTCAATCTTATCCTTTTTATATATACAATTATTTACAACTATTTACATAAGTCTTGTATATAATTTCTTCTTTCTAGTTCCTGTGATAGCACAATTTAGGAGTTATTAGCAAACGAGTGAGCGAGCGATAGAAAGCGAGAGTGCAAGCGAAAGAGAGAGAGAGAGCATGAGAACGCAAACGCCTCTTAGTCTACTTAACTTTTACCTTACCATTACTTACAATCTTTACGCTTCTAATCTAAGCGACTTCCGTTTCCTTTTTCTTTCACTTTTTTATACCTCAATTTGCCTTTTTTTTACATGCCAGCTTTCTTTATCTTCCATTCCTCTCCTATAACCTTCCCATACATGCTCCCATGTTTCCTCCTCCTATTTACATATTCTACACTTTCTGTTCTCTTCTTTTTCCCAGTACATCCCCTCCCTTACCTCGTTTCCCAATCTGCATCTTGCTATTCTGGTCCACCTTCTCTATTCCCATCCCTTTTCTAAATACTTTGGCACTCCTTTCTTTTTTATCATCTTATATTATTTATTGTATTTTGATTCCTCAATCGTCCATCTTTCTATTAATTGTCTTTTCCTCTCCCTTTTTTCCAGTTCTTGATAGTTTTCTCCAGTCCCGTCTTATATTTCTCTATCATTAAAGAACTCCCTCCTTTCTTCTTCCCATCTCGTTAATTCGATCGCCCTCCCTCTCCTCGCTTCTACCTCTATCAAACACTGTCTCTCCAGCTCCCCTCCCTTTCCCTCCCTCAGCTTCGTCTAAAATCTCCATGGCCTCTTTCCCGTTCTAATACTTAACTTATCACTTTGCGCTTCTTCTCTCACCATGTATCCTGGCGTCTTCCAGTCTGCCCCTAGTGTCCACCTAACCTTTCTTGTAAACTCTCAATATCTTTCCTTTCTTTCCATCCCCATATCTCTGCTCCATAACCTAATACTGGCCATACCAGCGTTTCAAATAACCACATTCTCCTTCTCCAATTTTTTTTAACCTTCTTTTTCCTATTCCCCATATCTGTTTCATTACCCCTGCTGCTTTCTTCATCCTTTCTCTTATATGAGCTGTATGATCTCCATTCGTTTGCAAGATATATCCTAAATATTTATACTCTTTTACTTCTTGTAACTTTATTTCCTTCCATCTCCCTGTCCATTCTTTCTTCCTTCCCCCTTCTTTTCTAAACCTCATTATCTTTGTCTTTTCTACATTTACATTCAGCTTTTTCCTATTTAAGTATTTCTCTAATCCTGTAATTAATCCCGCCATCCCTTCTTCATCCTCTGCCATCAACACTATGTCGTCTGCGTAAGCCAGTGTATATATCTTTTCCTTCCCTATCCTAACTCCTCCCCAATCTTTTTTCCTCATATCTTCTTCCAAGTCTGATATTAATAAATTAAATAAAAGTAGGCTCCAAGGACATCCTTGTCTCCCGTGTGATTTACTCCTAAATCATTTTGTGTTATTAGTCCTGTTTTCCCCTCTGATTTACATATTATTGTCCTAATTGTAAATGTTTAAAAGGTTCTATTGAATTTAATTCCGAATATTATACTATAATCTCCAAAAATAGGGTATAACTATATGACTAATTTCGCTATAACCCAATGTCTAGTCATGGAAAACTAGACGAATAATCGTAATTTCGATTATATATAATTTTTTGTTTCGTTTAATTAGTTAGTTCCGCCATTTTTGTCAAGAAACCTGTCGTCACCATAGTTCTTTTGTTTTCTGCTTCCTTCAATTATTTATAAATAATGGCTTATATGTTAGAATAAAGAACTATTTAGAATTTTACTTGGAACATTAATTTTATTTATGATTTGAGACTTTATTAATTTATAAATTTCCAATTTATTAGAACTAGCCCCTCTACCATTTTCCAGAGATGGGGCTGAGCTAGCCAAACCCTTTTGTTTCCGGTTAATTTTATTTTTATTCCTTTCTAAAATAAATATTTTATTTAATTTCTCTTTTAAAATTGTTTCCTATTGTTTAGAAATGATTCGTGAAGGACCTGGCGCCCGAAATTTATTTCTTGTCCTATCGGTGATAAAGATAAGTACACGTTTTAATTACTATTAAAATTAGTGCCGAAGTATAACGGACTCATTTTTAAAATTATCTTAGCTACACTTATACGATGTTTGCTTTTTAATTTTATAAGAGGGGCCTCCTAAATATTTCTGCGGTGGGGCCTACATGTTTGTAGTTACGCCACTGGCCAGATGAATAAAATGTGGAGGTAAATAACAGAAAAAAGTGGGTAATATAATTAAAAAATTGATACCATATAACTATTTTCTACAATCATTTCAAAATATTATTATCAAAAATAATCTGAAAACTGCCAGAAATTATAACCATTATTGGAGAAAAAAAATTTGTACAGTATATTTATTTATAATATAAACAATTATAATCAGAAAAGAAATTTTTTTATATAATATTGTTTCGATTCCAACTTCTTGAAACAACTTGAAAAAACTTGTATTTATGGAGAATCGTAGAAAAAAAATTTTCAACCAATAATTTGTTAATAACAAGTTTTGTTTTGTATATTGTCTAATATTGGAATATCTGTAACTCATGCTATTTTATGTAACCTAAGCGATTTCAACCATTATCCTGTTATTGACTGGCACTGGGAACGACAAATAGAAAAAAAGCCATTTTGTCGTCATATTTGTTTATTTATAAAAAACTTAAAACATAATTCAAAAATCAGGCTGGCCAACTCTCTTAGAAATCTTATTAGCTTTTTTTCCAATTTTTTTTGTCGAAATCGGTGAAGATTTGCGGGCTGTACGTTATTCTGAACTAAACAAGTCATTTTTCTTCCTAATGTGCGGCACTCCTTTAGGTATGACACCAAAAACTCTTTTTTTCAGAATAATCTTGTATGGCATGAAAAAAGGAAAATTTTTCTTCTCCTGACTTTTTTTCATATCGTGCATTATTTGGCTTAAAATGTTGATTTTCGTTTGTTTTTGGGAATTTTGTAAATGCTTTTTGAGTTTTTATGCAAAATGACTGGCTGACTAAGTTGACCTTTATTTTAGGACACTTAAAGGGTATACCAAAGGCCGATCCAATCTATCAATTCTTTCGAAAGTTATCGTGCTTACTAACTAAAAATCTACAGACACACGCACACACAGAGAGAGAGACACATTCGTAAAAACCTGTTTTTCAATTCAGGGGTCTCAAGACGTGGACATTTGACAAAAATGGAGGGGGGGTCAAATTTTACACAAATCTAATACCTTCTCTTGATAAAAATGTTAAAAAAATTTAAATGCAAAAATTTGAAAGATTTAAAATTAGCGTGTTGTCAGCCCTTATTAAAAAAATTATTAGCTATTTAACAAATTTTTAAATATTAACAGGTTTGCTACAAAATACAAATTTAATAATTCTCTAAAACTTTCCCTGAGCTTTGCTTGACCAATTTTTCATTTTCGCTGACCGTTCAAAATTTTTATTTGAAGGATTATTAAGATGATTTCCTTGAAATTATTGAAATCTTTAAAAAAATTCTTTGAAATATTTCTAAATGCCGTAAGATATTTGATTTCTTCAAGATTTTTCTTCATTTCTTGAAAACTTACAAAGCTTTCATAGATTGCTGTACATTTTTTTAAAATAATCTGAACTTTTTCCACTCCTTTGCAATCACTTCAAGTTTTTTAAATCTATTAAAACTTTCTTGTAATCTTTTTAAATGCCGTGAAATATTTCCAATCATTTGAAATTCCTTGAAACTTTTTAAAGCTCCTGAAAATTACTTGGAATTTTTTTAATGCCCATAGGTCTTTTAAATTCTTTGAAATTCCCTCAAGTTATTAAAATATTTTAAAACTTGCTTGGAATCTTTGAAAATTGCCTGAAGCATTTCCCTGGAATTTTGGAAATTCCCTTAAATTTTAGAAGTATATTTAATATTCGGTATTTTACAAAGAAAACTAAAAGTAGAAAAATTATAATTATTATATACTAGTTAATAAGAGTAGCAGTTCGAGCTTAGTAACATTTATAAGTTTTAAATGTACTACTTCCTAAAAATAAGTATAAAAAAATGCTTTATAGCATAGAAAAATATTGAATTGTCACAAAATCGTTTAATTAATTACAATAGATTTCGAGAAGAGGTGCATGTGAGCCATATTCTTTTCTACGAAATGGAATTTTGAACAAGTCAGGATCTGAATTCCTTCACTCCCTCGAAGGAATATCAAAAGAAATTTGTTATAATAAGGAAGGACAATCTAAATAAGAATTTAAGAGCTTGTACAAAAAAATTTGTCCAGCCTATGGATATGAACAGGGGTGGAAAAGTTACACTGTTTTCTATGAGAACGCCTAAATCATTGATAGTTTCCGATTCCTGAAGAAGAGACCCATATAACGAGGGTAGTTCAATAAGTCCTTAGAATGAAGTATAAAAACAATTTTTTTTGGGTAAATTTTTTTTTATTTTTCAACATAATCTCCTTGGAGCTCTATAC
>NC_046664.1:20085831-20090665 GCF_010883055.1 Belonocnema kinseyi | reverse complement strand
GGAGTACTTGCTTCTACGGGCCTTCCTGAACGTGGATCGTCACTTATTGATGTACGACCACGCTTAAATTCATTTACCCAGTTATAAACCGTTGCTAAGGCAAGGGCAGATGTGCCTTAACTGAGTCCAATTCATTTTTTATCTCATATGGAGTTAAACCCTTTAAATGAAAATGTTTGATTACCGCTCTGAACTCGTTTTTTTCCATTTTTCTTAACGAAGAATTTTTTTTTTCAATTGGTTATAAAAACACGTAAACTCAGAAGATGTGGACTGTGACTGCACCATATATCTAGTCGGGAGTGGTGCTGACTGAAAACAGATGATTTGGAGCGATTCGCGCGCCATCTGTTGGTCATTCTAAGGACTTATTGAACTACCCTCGTAGCATATATTGAAAATCGATGTTGTTAATCTTGCGCGAGAAAGTGATACCCGAGCATTTATTAACGTTAAATGGTATACAGTAAAAGTTCGATAACTTGCCGTCCGAAAAGTGTACACTCCCCTTAAAACGTCATCACACGTACGGCACGCACACTAATTGTGGTTCTCCCACTACGTGTACTATTGTGCTCATGATTTACGCATGCGTGCACCTAATATCGTGCTACTAGAGGGGGCATCCGATAAGTCCGCAATTCCTGGAATTCTACGCCCCTACAGCCCCGAAGTTCGGAAGTTATCGGACTTGTACTGTGTAATTGACTTGACACCAATTGCTCAAGTTATCTAGATCTTTTTGCAATAATTTTGCATCTTCAATTGATTTAATCGCATAGAATAAACTACCAACTTTTACATATTGAATCCTCTCTTTCAATTGACTACTAATCCAATTAAGCAGTGCTCCTCTTACACCGTAGGCCTTCAATTAAGACAAAAGGATGTCGTTGTTTACAATCTGCTATAAAACTATCTAATATTTTGGAAGCGACATTCAGTATAGATATGGGCCTGTAGTTCCTTACAAATTATTTTGGTCCTGATTTATATATGGGTGTTATTGATGAGACCTTCCAGCGTTTCGGAACAGTCCCGCATTTCAAAGAGTGATTAAATAGAATGCTTAAAGGTTCCGAGAGTACACAGCTACACTCTTTGGAAAATTATTCGGTACTGGCCCTTTGTGAGGATCTAGGTTAGATATTCTCTTGAAAAGCTCATGTGGAGATATTTTAAGTTCGCCCGGTAAAAAGCCTTGCATCAAAAAGCATTAGAAAATTTGAATCCCTAAGAATGCCGTTTCCGTGCTTAGTTTTTTAATTCTCATTAGGCATCGAAAATTATAAGATTTCAATCCCTTTTAAAGCCGATCGGAGCTATCAGACGTCACCTCGAATACATTAAAAACACAATTTTTGTTTGAAGCATTAGAACGCGCTCTAAAAGCATGAAATTTGCCAAATCTAGTAGCATTGTATGTAAGAATACATTTCTTTATCGTCAAATGTTCGCTTTGTTCAAATATTATTAATTAAAAAAATATAAAATCATGATAAAGATGTGAAAAAATTATTTTTCACCAGAACCTTCTGTGTGGAAATTGATCCTGACATCGTAAAATGACCGGCGCTATGCTTTAAGAGTTTTTGGCCTGATTATTATTCGAAAAACAGTAAATAAATGTAGCAAAATTTGCTAAATTAAAAGGGATTAAAATTTGTCTAATTCTTGGTTGCTTTGTGGCAACCACGAATTAATGAAATTTTTCAATACTTTTTAATGCAAGCCTTTTTACCGGGCGGATAGTCCAAGGTCCTGGTCAAAATTTCTAGTATAATTTGAGAGTTGGTTGTTTGTGTGTACAGAGTTGAAGTATTGCGCGAAGACATTTGCGAGCTCTTTGCCGTTGGTCATTTCTATATCATTATAAACTATATTTCTTGGGACACTTGTGTTCTTCTGATTTTTATTTACGAGACGCCTGAAGGCCCCCATATTATCTTTGCACTTCGATCTTAAGGAACTGAGACTTTTATAATTATTTAAAGATTGATTTTGCTTAAATCTTTTATGAGCAATCTTTTCAGTCGAGTAAGGTCAGGGGCGGTCAACGCAATAGGAAGTAGACGGTTGCGTACTATTATGATTATATTTAGTTCGCAGACCAATTGTATGCGCGCTGCTGTCGACAGCGGGTGAACGGGGCAAGGGAAGGTTGACTTTTGAAATCGGAAGCGTTGACGGTCCACTGGCCCTGGGAATTGAAAATTGTCATGTGAGACTGACAAACCGAAAAACTTATGATTGCAAATCTTCATTTGCGTATTGCCATACGAAAGAATTAGTGCAAAATTATGAAAATATGATTTAAAAGGCATTAAAAAATGCTGCTTATCTGTCTTTTGTCTCATATTCTTCCAATTTTGCTTTCAGTCTTTCATTTACCTTTAATTATAATGAAACGAAAACACATGAACGAACTATATATACATATACGTGCACTGACACATGCACATACGATCTAGTTGACAGACCAATTGAGCTGCCAGATCGAAGAAGGGCACATAAACTTATTTCGCCGCGAGTGGGGAGGCCCCTGGAAGTTTTCAAAAGCATTTTCGTATTTTAATTTTTAAAGACTATAACAAGATGTAGAATTTTATTGTGCATCTTTTTCCCCTCAGGCGAAAAGTTGTAGCTTTTTTATTTTTCTAATTAAAGCCCAAAAACTGGTTTTTCTGGAAAAATCAATTTTAATTCGTTTTTAACTTCAACTCGTGCTCATTCAGTCATTTTTCAGGATTTTTCAATAAAATTTTCAAAGAATGTAGTTCAAAATGTCCTTCGACTAATAGAGCAAAAGGGCTTTAAAAATTTATTTAAGAAAAATTGTTGTTAATTTTTTTCTGGTGCGTGGCGCTTATCGGACTTCTCTAACTTCCAGCGTTTCGTTTATCGAGCGAATTTTGAGCAACGAAAAGCTTTCAGCGAGAAAGTTGTTAACAACAGTACAAAGAAGTTTTCTGGAAAATTTTAGCCCAATCGAATTGATATTCCAGAAATTATTAACGTCTTAAGCCGATAGCAGCTAGGTGATTCGCGCACGGGCTGTAGCGAGTCTCAGATCCGATTTATAATACAGTTCACCGGCGCCAAAAGTAAAAACTAATTAAGTAATCAGGTAATATCAAAGGATTATGCATAAATAAACAATAGTGCATAATGTAAAATAATTTAAAAATGTAATATTATGTTAAATAGAATGGTTCTATTTTTATGACAAACTGTACAAAAGTAAAACAAAACATAAACATCTAATAGTTGATATTCGCCGGATTTTGTAATTCTGCGAATTTTTCAATGCTTCAAATTCGTAGAATTGAAAACAGTGAAATATCGACAAAGTGCAATTGTTTTTCATTCCTGTTGTAATAGAGCGTTAGTATTTTTTTGTCTCCTGAAAGAGAAACGTCACTGGATATTTAATTTTTTAACAAAAGTGTTGTGATATGTCAGAGCAAGCGAATCCTAGAGGTAGAAGAAGAAGTAGACATGAAGAACAGTGGGAGGAAAATTTGCGAAAAACTAAGAGAAACAAGGTATAAATTTTATATTCTAAAATAATTCAATAAAAAAATATTTCATAAAAATAATAGCGATAATTTTTTCACTGCAAATATCAATTCATAAATGTTAGATGTTTTACTTTGAATTTATATCAGTAAAATGTTATTGAAAATCAATGAGAATCAGTGAGCGAACGAGTTCTCACTATTTTATCAGCGAAATGCCCTTTATTTCTTTCAGGGTGAAAAATATATATCTGTCTCAAATAAAATCCAGAATGCACAAGTTTTTAAGCCTGTTAAAATCTGCTGTAAACGTCTGTAATGTCATGAAAAAATTGCAGTCTCAGAACAAAATACATTTCATTCGAATTTTTGGCAATTAGCTGATTACGACAAGTAGAATATTTTGCTAAGTAATATAATGAAATGCGAGAATCCATTATCTGTAGATCTTAGTGCTAAAAAACAGAGGTTAATAAAGTGGAATTTTGAATTTTCCCATGAGAAAAAAAATATTCCTGTCTGTCAGCAGTTTCTCTGCGAATTACTTGGCGTAGGAATTAAAAGATTAAGGGTTTTACAAGGGAAATTTTTGAATAAAAAAAATTTATGCGATACTAGAGGTAAACACACTAATCGTAATATAAAATTAAATGCCAATGTGAAAGACCTAATCAGAATTCACTGTTATAGTTTGAGACATCGCGAATCTCACTATAAACGAGAATGAACTGCTTTAAAATACTTTGAAAATCCGGAATTGAATTTAAGTACTTTATATAACCTATTTCTTGACTACTATCAGAGCGTCACACAAGAGGAAGACATTCCTTTACGCGAATTTTGCTACGCTAAATATTTTAACCATAACTTGCCTTTTTCGTTTAAACTTCCCCGAACCGATGTATGTAACGTGTGCTACGAAAGTGAACGAAAAATGTCGAATTTCCGAATATTACTGAGCACAAAAAAAGCAAAAGATTATTTGAGGTTTAAAAAAGAACTTTTATCAGAAAAAGACGTTCTATGTTGCGAGTTCGATTACGCGCAAAATTTACCAGTACCAAAGATTCCCGTCAATGATCAGTTTTATGAAAGATTATTATGGTTGTTTCTTTTTAATGTCCATGTACACAATACATATAAAAGTTAGATGTTTCCATACCTCGAAGGGCTTGAAAAGAAGGGTGCGAACACGGCTTGTAGCTTTCTATATCATACGAGGGTGGATTGATAAGTTTCCGGCCTGACCAAGAAAAACAACGTTTTTAAGAATTTTTTTTTTTTATTTCTAAACATAATCTCCTCCAAGGCTGATA
>NC_046664.1:20083524-20085731 GCF_010883055.1 Belonocnema kinseyi | reverse complement strand
TCTGGACAAAACCGTAATTATACCATGTTTACATTTTTAATTCTATTATCAATGGAACTAAATGTTGAAATTTTACACGTATTTCCTGTCCGCGGCCATTCATATTGTACATGCGATGGCAATTTTGGAATGTACGCTCAGAAGAAGAAAAAAATGGAGAGAATTGAAACGTTCGATGATTATTATAATCTAATTCTTAGTGCTCGTAATCCTCCTTTCACTACAATTAAATCTGCAACAGAAATTTTACAAGATTTTGATACATTATTGAGAGATAAATTGCAAAAACCCAAAGGAATGAAAATTAGTGAATCAAATGTCATTCAGTATCATCCAAGCGGAAAAATCCATGTTTTTCTAAATTATAATAAAGAAAATTCTTCTGCTTATGAAGTAAATTTAGCTATTGAACTTGCAACTCTTCCTAAGTTATCTCCACCTCGAGTAGGTATCAGAATAGTTACAATAAAAGGCGCTAAAAGTTTAATGGTTCATCTTACAGAAAAAGAACGCGGGTTCTTGAACAAGTATTTTTCTTTAATTGAAACTAAACCTTGTGACAGTAAGGCTCTAAATATGACTTCCGACGATGATAGCTGTTCTGAATAAAAAATAATTATTTTGTTTTTTCCATAAACGGAATGTATATATCAAAGCGAACAAGGATCTCATTAGTAACCATAAGTTCAGAAAGCATAATATTCAGATTAAAGACGTTAATATATTCAAAAATTATTATTAAATGAAAAATGTAAAGAGCTTACGAACTAAAATAAATTTTTTCCCAACTTCTAATTCTGCGAATTTTCAGAGATTATATGATTTTCTTATATTTGTCTCAAAAAGGGAACCATGCTATTGTACATAATATTAAATTAATAAAATATTTTACATTATGCACTATTATTTATTTATGCATAATACATTGATGCTACCTGGTTACTTGATTAGTTTTTACTTTTGGCGCCGGTGAACTGCATTATGAATCGGATCTGAGACTCTCGGTACAGCCCGCGCGCGAGCCGCCTAGCCGCTATCGACTTACGACGTTAATAATTTCTGGAATATCAATTCGAATGGGCTAAAATTTTCCAGAAAAATTCTTTGTACTGTTGTTAACAACTCTCTCGCTGAAAGTTTTTTGTTGCTCAAAATTCGCTCGATAAACGAAACGCTGAAAGCTAGAAAAGTCCGATAAGCGCCACGCATCAGAAATAAATCAACAATTTTTTTAAAATGAAATTTAAAATTTATTTTGCTCTATCAGTCCAAGGACATTTCGAATTACATTCTCTGAAAATTTTATTGAAAAATCTTAAAAAGTGACTGACTGAGCACAAGTTGAAGTGAAAAACGAATTAAAATTGATTTTTCCAGAAAAGCTAGCTTTTTGGCTTTAATTGGAAAAATAAAAAAGCTATAACTTTTTTCCTAAGGGAAAAAAGATGCGAAATGAAATTCTACATCTAGGTATAGTCTTTAAAAATTAAAATTCGAAACTGTTTTTGAAAACTTCCAGGGGCCTCCCCACTCCCGGCGAAATAAGTTTATGTGCCCTTCTTCGATTCGGCAGCTCAATTGTATGCGGCGCTACTAGGCAGTCTGATAAGTACCTGAAAATTCTAAGAGATGGCATTAGTATTCACTAATGTGAACCATTTTCGTCTAGCTTGATCCTTCAAATGACGCCTGTCAAAACTTCAGCCATTTATGTTTACGCATTTACAAGTACAGCACTGAGAAGCGACTAACCTCCGAGTTATTTTTAATATGGAAAAATATGAGTTTTGATCAAACACTACTATCTTCGCAAGGAAACGATATCCGAGACCAAGGCCAAGCTGGATAAGTATTACCCGGACTCTGCACCGTCGATTGGAACGATTCATAAGTGGTTTACCGAGTTTCGCTGTGGCCGTACGAGCAAAGTTGATGCTGAACGATCTGGGCGCCCAAAAGAGGTCACTACACCAGAAAATGTCGAAAAAATCCATGATATGATGTTGAATGATCCCAAAGTGAAATTGAGAGTGGTGGCTAATGCTGTAGGCATATCATTGGAACCTGTGGGCAATATCGTGCATTCAGTTTTGGGCATGAAGAACCTCTGCGCGCGATGGGTGCCGCGTTTTCTCACAGTGGACCAAAAACGAATTCGTGTGACAACTTCCCAGCAGAATTTGGCATTATTTTCGCGTAAGCCGACC
>NC_046664.1:20077281-20083424 GCF_010883055.1 Belonocnema kinseyi | reverse complement strand
TCGACCTAAAAGGAGAGTATGTTGAAAAATAAAACCGACTTTGGCCAAAAAAACGTCTCCGTGTTTCATTTTTCAGGGACTTATCAGACTGCCTAGTAGCTCTGAGTATCTATTGCCGCCTACTTGTCATTGCGTTGACCGCCCCTGAGTAAGGTTTTTTAACTCAAGATTAAACCACGTGGGATATGTTGAAAGGAAGACTTTTTTAGTAGACGCGTATTTCTCAATAGAAAAATTAATATGACAATAAAAATTTTTAGTAGAAATTTCAATATCGTTTGAATGTAATTCATTTTGCCAATGAACTTTCTCGAGGTACTCAAGGATCTTTTCGTAGTTAGTATTAGCTAAGTCTAAAATTAGGAAAATATTATTTATTAAAGAGAATCCATAAAGCAGAGGATTTTTAAACTCTAAGGAAGGGTGAAATGCGTTACAGTTAATTAAATTATCCACTGTCATTTGAATATCCGTAAGACTGATGTTACAATAAATAAACTCTAGTAGCTTTCCTTGACTATTTCCTTAAGATCTAAAAATGCATAGTTGTTAAGATATAGTTTCGGCCGCATCTAGTGTTGTACCTCTGACTGAAGATCCCCTGTCCGCTAAGACGTCTTTATTATCAGTATACCAGGAAATACCAAGAAGATTATAATCGCCTGTAAACAACCCTGGCGGACCGAAGGAACCGAAAGGAGCCTCTACAAAGTACCCGTGAAGACCCCATTGGGTTCCTTTTTAAAAAAACTCAAAAAAACAGCAAAATCAACTTATAAACATTTAAAATTCAGATTCTACGTTAAATTTTCTATTAGAAACTCAGGGAGTAATCGCAATACTTTTTTTGCAGCGTTAAATTTTTTTAAAAATTTTATTAACTTCTGCTGAAGGTGACTTCAAGCGTATCCATAATATCTTAAGTATTATATTGCGCGCGATGTTTAAAATAGAATTCTCTCACTTGCATCGCAGCGTTGTTGTCTGAGGTTTCCACTGGGTGGCGCTAGCATCCAGACAAAATTTTTAAAGTTACCGACGGAACGCTTATTAACTGCTACTAAAAGAAAATGCACTTGAAGGCGCCTTCGGCCCATGTAAATGACAGGTATTTTATATTTAGTAGTTTTTAACGCTGCAAGAAAAAGTATTGCGATTACTTCGTAAGTTTCTAATGCAAATTTTAACGTAGAATCCGAATTTCCACAATTTAAAAGTTGATTTTGCTGTTTTTTTTTAGTTTTTTTAAAAAGGAACCTATTGAGGACCCAATGGGGTCTTTATGGGTATTTTGTAGAGGCTCCATTCGGTTCCTTCGGTCCACCAGGGAAGATCCCCTCACAACAAAATGATATCTTTGGCATATCTCTAGGATATCTCGGCAGGATATCGGGTATCCTGAAAAATGTCCCAAAAATCTCACGGGATATCCGTGAAATATTCCAAGAATATCGAGATTTTCGCCCCGTACGATATCCACTCAATGCCCTGTGCGGGAAATACACATTTTTGGCAATGTAATTCCATATTTCTGAAATGCATATTAATTAAAATATGTAGAATACCTGAAAACATAAAGATTCACAAACATCCGTGTGTCAAAAAACCACTTTATACAAATCTCGAATATTCAATTTCTTTCAAAAACCTGTTTGAGTATAATTATCAAAAAATTACTACCGCGAATGATTTTTATAGGCATTAATTGTCTAATTACAATAAAAAACAAGTCACATTCTAAACATTTTTAAGTTTGCTGATATTTCTGTTACCTCTAAATTGCGCAGTTTAGAGATCACACTTTTCAACGGCAAAATCAATTTTTATGATAAAAAGCAAACAAACTAATATGTTCTGCGTTGTATAAAATCTCCGGAAAAATACCTAATATTGTTAAAGGAGAACACCACTGTGAACGCGTGAAAATTAAATGATTTTCATGAATTTTTTTGTAGGTATAGATATAATTATTTGAAAATCGGACAAATAATAATTTATTTAACATATATTCAGCTATATTCACACAAATTTTTATTTAAAAATATTTAAAATTGCATTAGTTATATACATGAATGCAATGACGTAATAAAAAAATGATCCCTCCTTATGGCAAAGATACAGCAGTAAAAAATCGTCGGAAATCAAAAAACCAGAAATTTTATTAATCTGTACAACAATCGCTATCGTTGTACGTAGCGGTTTTTTTTATTTTATTTTTTTTAAGAAAATGGGGCCGGTTTAAAAAATTAGTTCATTTTTTGACACTTTTTTTAAGGGCTTGAAAAAATATTAATTATCAGAATTTTGAAAAACGGCTACGTACAACCTTAGCCAATATAAGTACATAAATGTCAACAACAAGAAATTAAAATCGGTTCATTAGTTTTCGATAAATCGATTCCATCGTGTTAAAAAAGTCGTTTTGAGAAAAACACGTAAAGTTTTCATTACATATGAGATAGCGCTAGTTGAAATAAAATGTGAAATATTAATACTTACATTAAACTGTCTATTTCTGGGCCATATGATGGTTCATCTTCAGTATTTTCAGCATTGTTTTGACCTTTTCTTATATTTTTTGTATGTATTAGCTCGACTGTCGGCGGTTTTTATGCGATTATTATTTCGTTGCACACAGTAGTTGTTGAGTATAACTTCGTCAATTTTCAAGATTTTAACTTAAAAATTTTTCTACACATTTTTTAATATATATACTTTAAGAAAATACAAAAAAAAATCGATTTTTTTTACCAGTCACAGTGGTGCTCCCCCTTAAATTATTTCTTATTTTGTTGATACGATGGAATATAAATATAATTGGCAGTAGATACATCTGAATTTCCAGTAATATACTCTAAACTATGGATTTGTTATATCTTGGGAACATCCTTGGCATATAAAATTGGGACATTAATGGGATATCCTGAGGATGTCCTCACATATCCTTGGGACATTCCAGGGATATCGAGATTTCCGCCCTGTGGGATATTATTTGTGATATCCCTAGAATCTCCTAGGATATGCCCACGATATCCTGGGAGATAAATGGGATATCCCGCAGATATCTCATGCTGTGAGGGGAGATTCGTTAGCGGAAACAGCCGTGTTACATCATTTTACGGACCCAATATGCTTATTGTAACTTTCTATAGGAGAGGCGGTTGGAAAATATACAGAACAGATTATATAATCTATATGAGCAAGTCTAATTTTGACAAAAATTTATTCAATAGAGTTTTCCAGAATTAATATTTGATTACTGGTTATTTTTTTACTTACGGCAATTAGAACGCTGCCTCCCTTCACAAAAATACTTGTATTCGGAGATCTGTCCTTTCTGTAAATATGGTAGCCCTGAAGACCGAGTTCGGCGTCATTTATATCTTGAAGTAGTAATGTTTATTCTGTAAAAATGATGATGCCCCAACGTGTCGACAATTTTAACACTGATGTTCTCAGGTTAAGCAGCTTTGTCCTAAGTCCTCGTACATTTTTTCGTAATACACTGAGAGAAAAGACGGTGAGTTGCTTATTCCTGGTTTGCTGTTGATCAGTTTTTTGACAGCTTTCAGGGTTGAATATCAACGATTTTGGGAACGCCATTAAAATCTGATCGTTTTATTTGTTTTACCATCATTTTTGAGATCCTGAAGTTCTGTTTTCAACTTTTTTAAATGATCTCTTTTCTGCTGTGTTTGATCTACATGAAAATAAATCGGGCCATCGTACAGTAGAAGTCCGATAACTTCCCGTCCGATTAGTGTACACTCCCCTTAAAACGTCATCATACGTACGGCGCGCACACTAATTGTGGTTCTCCCACTACGTATACTATTGTGCTCATGATTTGCGACCATGATTTACGCATGCGCGCACCTAATATCGTGCTACTAGACGGGGCATCCGGTAAGACCGCAATTCCTGGAATTTTCCGCCCCTGCATCCCTGAAGTTGGAAATTGATGCAAAATCCTGTTAAACAAAACAAGAATCCAACGACCAAATTTGGAGCACAACGAGTAAACGAAAACCAAAAATTCTATTGTAATCTGAAAAAAAAAAACAATAAAATAAAATAAAATTTTCGGACAAAAATAAAAAAGAGGAAAGAAAATTGAGAAGGCAGCCAACCACATCCCCTTCCTTCTCTTTTTCTTTCTTTCGTCTTTTTTATTTTTATTATTATCAAATTACAATAAAATAAAAATAAAAAACATAAATAAATAAATTTGCATTACCAACGTTTCGGTACTCGTACAGTACCCTTATCAAGGCAAGAAAAATTTAAGTGGTAAAAATTGACAGCACCCACAAACAGGTGCTCTATCTTTCATACCTGAGAATCGAATCAGGGGTCAGTAGGCCAATCTGTTGTAAACACAATATAAATATCTGTCACAATTACATTAGAAATAGAGAAAGTAAAAGAAAAACAGAATTCATGAAACAGCTACGTTATATGTAATTAATCATATTAGCAAAACTTTTGTTCAACCCATCCAAATCGGTTTTTAAATTAATAGATAACTTTTTTGTTTTTTAATATAAAGCATTTCCATGAATTCCCTCTTTCTCTCATTACTCATGGTCAACATCAACAAATGCCTTTTTATGACTGGCAAGAACACTTTTATAACAGCGTTCTAAACGAACATCACTTTTGTGTTCCTCTATCCTAGTATTAAGAAGTCTGCCAGTGTGTCCCACGTAATTCATCTTACAGATCCTGCAAGTGATCTTATAGACAACACCACCCTTTTCAAAATTATCTGAAGGATCTTTGCAAAAATTTATCACCGAATCCACTTTAAATGGAATGCGGAAAATAGTATGAATTTTAAATTTTTTAACATAAGTTCAATAGTTCTAGAAATTTGACCAAAAAATGGAAGAACAAAAGTATTAAACGAACTATATTCCTTTAACTCTTTCTGATTATCTACAAGCAAATCATCAATCTCTTTGTTTTTGATTTGTTGAACTCTAATTGCAATATGTTTCTCAATTGACTTTTTTGGTAATGATTCAGAAAAAGGATATTCCTAACAATATCCAAATTTCTTGTGTGAAATGAATAATGGGACAAACCTAGAGCTCTGTCAACTAAGTTTTTAATTACTGCAATTTTGTTTTAAAAGGGATGAGCAGAAAGGAAATTTAAAATTCTACCTGAATATGTACTTTTTCTGTACCAATTGGTAATAATATTACCATTCCAACCCTTAATTACTTCTATGTCCAAAAAACTGATTTTATAATCCTGTTCTATTTCATGAGTAAGTTGAAGTTTTGGATGAAAACTGTTAAAAGCATCAATGACGATCTGTAAGTTTTCCAGAGGAACACATAATAAAGTATCGTCGACAAACCGAAAATAAAAAGGCAAAACAAAATCTAATTTCCCCCCAAAAAAAAAACCTCCAAATCTTCCATCACTAGTTCTGCCAAAATCGGAGAAATGACTGAACCTATGGGAGTACCAGACTTCTGTCTATAGAAAGATCCATTAAATTTAAAATAAGTTGACTCCATAATAAAAACTATCCCTTCAATAAAATCTTTCTGACATAAACGAGTACGGGTTTTTACATTAGTCCATCTATTTAAAATTGCCTTTTTAACTAATTCAAGGGGTATACTCGGAAAAATTGCAATAACATCTAAAGAAATCATTACATGGTCATCCGGTTTGAATGATACTTTTTTGAAATTCCCAGCTATTTTTGACATTATATTTAGAAATTGTGATAGAGTCCTTGAGAATCAAATTAAAATTTTGTTCTAAAAATTTGGTGGGAGTATTAATAGTTGAAATAACTATTCTTAAGGGATAGCCATCTTTGTGAATCTTTCTCAACCCATAACATCTTGCAAGAACTGTGTCTTCAGTGTTAATATTAGTCCATCTTATATCCTTTCCCAGAAGTCCTTTCTTTCTCCAATTGTCAAGCATCTTAAAAGTGTCTTTTTAATTTTTTAAATGGATTTTCATGTAATAATTCAAAATTATCATTATTAGAAAGCAAATTCTTCATATCCCTGATACGAGGGTAGTTCAATAAGTCCTTAGAATGAAGTATAAAAACAATTTCTTTTGGGTAAATTTTTTTTTATTTTTCAACATAATCTCCTTGGAGCTCTATA
>NC_046664.1:20068783-20077181 GCF_010883055.1 Belonocnema kinseyi | reverse complement strand
GGTTATAAAAACACGTAAACTCAGAAGATGTGGACTGTGACTGCACCATATATCTAGTCGGGAGTGGTGCTGACTGAAAACAGATAATTTGGAGCGATTCGCTCGCCATCTGTTGGTCATTCTAAGGACTTATTGAACTACCCTCGTATAATTCGATTTTTTCATGCAAACAATAATACTGCTTTTATCAGCATTCATGCAAACCATATCAGGGTTGTTTCTAAGAAACTCTTTCGTCATCATGAAACCTTTAAAAATTCTACGATCAATATTCAACATCTTTTACCATTTCCATCATTTGTTTTGCCTTAGTTTTTATCACACGGTCACTTAAACCTTGACCTAATCTGAGAATATCTGTGACTGAATCAGGAATTTGAATATGTCAAATTAAGAAACCAAGGATCTTTACCTCCTTCTTCAAAAATCCTATGTAAATTTAAATTTTGTTCTTGAACACTAGTTTGCTGATGAATTAAATTTGAAAGTTTGTTATCATGTTTTACATCGCTGCTTAAAAATCTTTGATTGAGGAGAATCTGATGCTTTATAAGATTAATAATTTCATCTTGTTGCAAACAAGCTTCTAATTCACTTCTTATTCTTGAAATTCTTGATTTTAAAAAATGAACATGATTTGAAACATCTTTGATAAATAAATTTAGTAGTGAAAGTTTAAAATTGTTTAAAGTGGGTTCAAATTTTCTGTTACAAAAATTACTGTGAAAAGACAAATCTCGAAATTTTATTTTTTTTCAGATTACAATAGGATTTTTGGTTTTCGTTTATTCGCTGTGGTCCAAATTTGGTCGTTGGATTCTTTTTTTTTTAACAGGATTTTGCATCAATTTGATTATTGGAGGTTAAATGGGATTTTTAATTTGGATTTTGGTTTAATTTAAATTTCGTAAATTTCGAAGTTGGAAAGCTCTCGGATTTGTACTGTATTTCGATTTTTGTCGAAGAAAGTTAGCAGCCACTCCAAAAAAAAAAATTCTATTTTTAGATCTCACTTGCAGTTCCAGAACTTCAGCAGCAAGGTCCTTAGAGTGAGAAGACATGCCCGCATTTTCAAAATCAGTTAAGGGCATGTGATACTTACAGTTTCCCCGCCTTTTTTTCCACAAAAATGAAAATTTTTTAAAACTAAATTTGTAGATGCTATAAAATATCATAACAGACGTCCCCGAATTCTTTTTTGAGGGATAATAACAAAAAAAATATATTGCCCTAAATAAAAATTTTATGCATATGTATTATTTTGAGGTTACGTCGTTTTTCATATCTGCCTTTCCGATAATCTGGAAATTATTTATGAAATAAACTTTTTTGATTGCCTACAAAAAGGGTTAGTTCCGGGAGATTAGTTACTATGTTTATTTGCAAGTCCAAAGATTTCGACCAAAAATATTGTGTAGTTTGGAAGTAACGCACAGGAGAATTGTAACATACATAACCTCCAAATGTACACACGTTGTTAGCAATATCAAAAAATTGTTTGAAAAAAAAACACAAATAAAGTGTGCGGGGACATCCGTTAGCATGTTCGCTATCATTTTCCAAATTTTTAAGACCAAATATTGATTATTCTAGAAAAAAAGCCGTGGGAACCTAAAACTGGTAAAATCGATACTAATTCCTAAGCGCTATGCAAATTAATCAGATTTTGCTAAATTAAAACTTTTTTGAATTAAACCAAAAAAAAGTGTGTGGGGACGTCAGTTAGCATGGTCGCTATCATGTCTCAAGTTTTTAAGACAAAATATTGATTATTAAAGAAAAAAAGCCGTCGGAACCTAAAACTGGTAAAATCGACCACTTTCTAAGTATCACATACCCTTAAAACTGTTTCCACAGCGTCCAATCTTACCTTGATTTGTTCCACGGATTCGTCAGTGATTTTTGGGGGATCAGAAACCGCATCTCGTTTATCAGAAAATTTTAGCATAGTTATATTGATTTCTACTTTATTTTTGGTGAGCTCTTCCTTTGCTTCAATAAGATGTTTTTCTAATCATTTAGTCGCCAGAGCTTCTAATGCCTCATTGGTTATCATTGGGTTTGGAGAAGATGATCTGGATGGCGGACAGCATTTAGAGACAACTCCTTTTATGATTTTTTTGTCTATAGTCACAACCTTCAAAACTTGACGAAGCGACCCAAACACAATGCGCGTCGAACAAGCGCCATTTAAGGCGCTTAAGGTTTGCGTCACGAAGGATGAAAATAAAAACCCGAGATTGATTGAATGAAAATTTATTCAGTTCTCAGGTCACGTATATAAGAATCAAGAATACATTGAAAGACGAATTTCCTAAAGTTAAAAAAAATTAGCTAAAGCAAGATTTAAATTTAGGGTCCTCGGCTTTCGCCCAGACAAGCAAACCTATCAGTGATTCAAGAACTCGTACTTTTTAAATATTTATTTCGAAAGTACATATTACAACGAGCGAAACAACCACACGCCAAAAATTCAAATTTCTCAAATCAACGTGTTTCATCTCGATCGTTTATTAAAATAAATACCTACGTTCATCAAAAATCTTAGGGGCGATGAAGATGACGTATTCGCGTCTCGAGTTTGTTCAGCGTGACACGAAAATTTTCAATTTTACACCACTTAAAGAGACGATTTTTTTTTTTTTTTTTTTTGTTTTTTCCAACAGAATTATGAACGCATAAAAAATCTGGAGTCGCGAATACGAATTGACGCAAAATGATTGTACAAATCCCTAATTGTTCCCTCGGAAATCACGGAGATACTGGGCAAATAAAAATACATCTGAAATAGAATCGTTCGACAAAGTCAAAAGAAGTTTCTCTAGCGACTAATTCCAAGTCTTTTCGGACTTTCAGTGCAGTGTGTGTGTGTATGTGTGTATGTGTGTACATGTGTGTGTACATGTGTGTGTTGTGTGTGTTTTCACGAAATTCCAAAAGAAAAGGGTGATTCATTCTGGATATTCAATATTGATGATAGTAATAATTATAATAATAATAATTGTGTAGGCAGGGATTGCATCCTGATTGGACCAAAGTGTGAAAATTTGCTTATCATGAGTCTTGTTGACCTCTACTCAAGGCTCTGTCATATTCGTCCTTCAGGTGTTTTTTG
Organism: Belonocnema kinseyi; assembly: GCF_010883055.1. Taxonomy (NCBI): domain Eukaryota; kingdom Metazoa; phylum Arthropoda; class Insecta; order Hymenoptera; family Cynipidae; genus Belonocnema; species Belonocnema kinseyi. The sequence goes on along the minus strand of NC_046664.1, from coordinate 20,074,066 downwards.
TATTTTGTCTGATCGCTCCAGAGTTCGGCGGCTTGAGGATTGAGTGGACTCTCGTTGTTGGGCTCTGTCAAACAACATTTTAGCGACTAATGTAGGCCAAAATTCTCGCAAAACAGGGCAAGTAAGATGATTTTTTTTTTACAAAATTAGGGAAATTTAGAGGGCGGCCGTTTTAATCGAAGAAAAAAATTCCCGGTCATTTGCCGGTTTTCCCGAACTCTAAAGCTAAACATTTTTCCATTATAAGTAATAAAAAATAAACTACAAATTAAAATACTCATGTTGAAATTAAAGTTTAAACAATTTAAAATGAAATGCAGATAAACTGCAAAAATTAGAATTTTTAAATTCCATAACGAGTTCAAAGAATTAGACGAAAATGGCAAAAAATTTATTCCATGTTATCATTTTCAATGCTTAGATTAAAGCACCCATGATCTTTAAACTTTTTAAATTATACTATTATAAACAATTTTAAGCCAGAAACGTTAAAAATTAAAAAATTAAATTTTTTTAAGAGAACACTTATTAAATTATGAGTTAAATTATTTTTATTTTAAGTAGTTTTAAGTATAAACATCCTTAAAAGGCTTCAAAATTTTATTTTCAAATCTTAAGAAATCTAGAAGTTCTTTGACATTTATTTAAATTTAACATTATTTTTTATATTTTTTATTACTTCTAAATATCTTTTGAATCGAATCGAATTGTTCTTACAATTTTTAGAAAATCGTGAAAATTAAAAAAAAAGTCAAACTCTTTTAGAATCTTTTGAATATTCTCTTCAAATAATTTTCCAAAATGATTTTTTTTTAATTTTCCTAAAAATCTTAAAAATATGCTTTTATTCTTTTGAAACCTTTCACAATTCTTAGAAATTTTGTAAATTTTTCTTTACTGAAAACTGCAAAAATCTATATTTAGTTTTAAATTAGGCTGTTAAAATTACTCTATTTTATTCTACAAATAAGAAGTGCTCAATTGTTAAATAAAGACCAAAATGCAACAATTTCACTTACAAATTAAACATTTTAAAAAAAATGTCGTTCAAAATATTGCTTAACACTAAATAATTATTCTTTTTCTTAATTTAAAAAGTTTGAAATTGCCTGTATTAAAAATTGAATATTTTAGACTGAAACAATATTTTATAACAAATACATTATTATGAAGTTATTTTTAAGTTAAAAATATTTTATAAACTTTTAATCGGACGTAAGCATTTTTTCATTAACTAAGACTTTCGAATTGAAACAGTTTAATTTTTAACGTTAAAATCTGGAAATTATTATCTTTGAACGGATTTTAAATCGTGCTGTCAAATAAATTATCGTTCCCTTTTAATTCATGAAGTACAGATACTTTTTTCAATAATTTATTTATATTGTATAAAATTCAAGTTCGGTACCAACACTTTTCAATTAAATGCAGATAAACAGGAAAATTGGAAATTTTGAAAAGTTTCAAAATTTTATTTCAAAATCCAGAAGTTGTTTTAAATTTTGTAAAATTTAAAATTATTTTTTTAATTTGATCAGAAATTGCGAAATATCTTTTAAAATGAATCGAAATTTTCTTAACATCTTTAGAAAGTCCTGCTTATTATTTGCAGAATTTTTTTTAGTTATTTTAAGTATGGAAAAGATTCAAAATTAATTAAAAAATTGAAATGACATCAAATAATGTAAACGAAGTTTGTGTGTATAGACAAAATTCGGATAATTCGTACCGAAATTTTGGTGCAAATAGCCACAACCCAAGTTAAAACAAAATGTAGATTTTTGCATATATTAAAAAAAAAGATTAAAAAGTTTTTTAACAATTGTGAAAGGCTTGAAAATAATAAAAAGATTTTCTTAAGATTCGTAGGAAAATGGAAAACGATTTTTCATGTTTCTCTTTTTAATTTGCAGGATTATTTTTGTTAAAAGCAGAAAAAATTCGATCCATTTAAAAAGATATTTATCGAATTTTTCCTACCACTTTTAGAAAATTTGGAAAATTTATTTAAAAAATTTCTTTTAATTATTCTAGATTCTTTGTTTAATTTTCAACTACATATTTTTTAATTTTAAACTAAAAAATATGAGTTTTTTCTGTTACAAAAATTAATTTCCAACAAAAAAGTTAGATTTTCTTTCTAAATAGATGAGTTTTCAATCAAAAAGATGAATTTTCTGCGAAAAAAGTAAACTTTTCAACTGATTATTTGAATTTTAAACTAGAAAATTACACTTTCCAACCAAAAACGGAATAGTTAAATTTTCTGTTTGAAAAATAATTTTCCAACCAAAAAGAAACGAATTTTCGACAAAAAAGTTCCACTTTTAAACAAAAAAGATTAACATTTAAATTTTAAAATTAAAAATACCAATTACAAGCCCAACATGGAAGTTATATTTTTTTTTGTTAAAAAAATAGTTTTAAAGAAAACAAAATTTCAACAAACTATAAAATCAAAAAAATTAATTTTTTGACAAAAAAGAATTTTCTATTCAGTATTTGAATTTAAAACAAAAAATTACATTTTGGAACCGAACATGGAATAGGTAAATTTTCAAACGAAAAAATTAAGTTCCTACTAAAAAAAAAACTAATTTTCAAATAAATATTTGGATTTTAAACTAAAAAATATCATTTTTCAATTAAATAAAGTAACTTCTTTATTTAATTGAAAAATTATATTTTTTAGTTTAAAATCCTAATATTTATTTGAAAATTCGTTTTTTTTTGGCAAGAAATTAATTTTTTAATTATTTTGTAATTAAACGAATTTTCAACAAAATAATTGAATTTTCGAAGATAATTTTTCAACCAAGAACAGTAATTTCTTATAGAAAATAATTTCAAAAAATTTATGTTCAACAAACAAAAAACACGAATTTTCATCAAAAAAGTTTAATTTTTAACAAGAAGAAAATGAATGTTCAATCCAAGATGATAAATTTTCAAACAAATAAATAAATTTATTAGCAAAATCAACTAAATATTTCAATTCTTAACTAAAAAATAACAGCTTCAATCAAAAATCGAATAATTAAATTTGCTGTTAAAAAAAACTCATTTTCAATCAAATAATGGAATTTTTTTACTTCATAATATTAAATTTTAAAACATTTAAATGCCTACATAAAAAGATGAATTTTCATTTTAAAAAAGTTCATTTTCAATACAACAGTTAAATTTACAACTTTATAACATGAATTTAAAAAAAAAATGTCTACCAAAAAAAATTGAATTTTCAACAAAAATAATTAATTTCCTACCAGAAAAATACAAATTTGCAACCAAATAGTTGAATTTTAAACTGAAAAATATAAATTTTCAAACAAAAGTAGAATACCTAAATTTACTATTTAAAAAAGATATAAATTTATAACCAAGATGAATAATTTCTTACAAAAAAAAATACGATTTTTCAATAAAATAGTTCGATTTTCTCTCAAAATGGCTGAATTTTCAATCCAAAAAGATGAATTTTCAACCAAGAACATTAATTTTTCTGTTAGTAAATTTATATTCAACAAACAAAAAAACGAATTTTTAACGACAAAAAAGTGAAATTTCAATCGAAAAAGAGGAATATTCAAACGAAAAAATTAATTTATTAGCAAAGAAGAATAATCAACTAAATATTTGAATTTTTAACTAAAAAAATAACGGAAAATTAAATTTTCTATAAAAGTAATTGAATTTTCAATCCAAAAAGATGAATTTGCAATCGTGAAGATTAATTCTCTGCCAAAAAATAGAATTTTCAACTAAATATTTGAATTTTATAATAAAACCTTACATTTTGAAACAAATAAAAGAATAGTTGAATATTCTGTTGAAAAAATTAATTTTCAACAACAAAAAGTCGATTTTCAACATTAAAAGTCCAATTTTTGACGAAAAGAGATTATTTTCAATAAAAGAATTGAAATTTTTAAGCTAAGAACAAATAGTTTTAGAAAAAAAATTGAATTTTCTATTCAATATTTAAATTTAAAATTAAAAAATTACATTTTTGAACCAAACACTAAAAAATATAATTTTTCAATCAAAGTAACTTCTTTATTTAATTGAAAAATTATATTTTTTAGTTTAAAATCCAAATAATTATTTGAAAATTAGTTTTTTTAGCAAGAAATTAAAACTAAATTGAACTAAATATTTGAATTTTATAATAAAACCTTACATTTTCGAACAAATAAAAGAATAGCTGAATATTCTGTTAAAAAAATTAATTTTGAACAACAAAAAAAAACGATTTTCAACAATAAAAATCCCATTTTCGACCAAAAGAGATTAATTTTCAACAAAAGAATTGAATTTTTTAAGCAAAAAACAAATAGTTTTAGAAACAAAAATTGACTTTTGAACCTAAAGAGATAAATTTTTAATAAACGAAAAATTAAATGTCTGCAAAATGAATTTTCAACAAAAAAACTTCTTTATTTAATTGAAAAATTATATTTTTTAGTTTAAAATCCAAATATTTATTTGAAAATTGGTTTATTTGCCAAGAAATTAAAACTGAATTAAACTAAATATTTGAATTTTATAATAAAACCTTACATTTTCGAACAAATAAAAGAATAGCTGAATATTCTGTTAAAAAAATTAATTTTCAACAACAAAAAAAAACGATTTTCAATAATAAAAGTCCCATTTTCGACCAAAAGAGATTAATTTTCAAAGAAAGAATTGAAATTTTTAAGCTAAAAACAAATAGTTTTAGAAACAAAAATTGACTTTTGAACCTAACGAGATAAATTTTTAATACCAAAAAATTAAATGTCTGCAAAATGAATTTTGAACAAAAAAAACTTCTTTATTTAATTGAAAAATTATATTTTTTAGTTTAAAATCCAAACATTTATTTGAAAATTAGTTTTTTTAGCAAGAAATTAAAACTAAATTAAACTAAATATTTGAATTTTATAATAAAACCTTACATTTTCGAACAAATAAAAAAATAGCTGAATATTATATTGAAAAAATTAATTTTTAACAACAATAAAAAACGATTTTCAACAATAAAAGTCCCATTTTCGACCAAAAGAGATTAATTTTCAAAGAAAGAATTGAAATTTTTAAGCTAAAAACAAATAGTTTTAGAAAAAAAAATTGACTTTTGAACCTAAAGAGATAAATTTTTAATAAACGAAAAATTAAATGTCGGCAAAATGAATTTTCAACAAAAAAAACTTCTTTATTTAATTGAAAAATTATATTTTTTAGTTTAAAATCCAAACATTTATTTGAAAATTAGTTTTTTTAGCAAGAAATTAAAACTAA
>NC_046664.1:20053961-20068683 GCF_010883055.1 Belonocnema kinseyi | reverse complement strand
AAAAAACGATTTTCAATAATAAAAGTCCCATTTTCGACCAAAAGAGATTAATTTTCAAAGAAAGAATTGAAATTTTTAAGCTAAAAACAAATAGTTTTAGAACTTACCACCCAAGAGTGACTGTATGGAGAGCAAAATTGTGCGAACGTCGTACAAGGCACTCCACTTATCCTTCAGGATATCAAGACATATATTTCCTGCGTTATCCACATTTGGGTGAAAACATGATGTCGCAAATCGCACTGTTGGTGCACTGTAAGGATAACTCTGAGGAAATTCTAGGCTCAACTTGTAGGTCAAACCTGCGTAAACCTGTGACAAAGAAAAAATATTTTATTTCTAATAGCAAAATTAATTATTTAAAAGTTAATGAATTTGAAAAAGTTTATATTTTAAATATATAATATATAAATTAAAATTTTTTATTAATTTAATTTTATTAATTTAAGTTTAATAGTTTCATAAAACCTTAAATTGCAAATTAAAAAATTTTAATTAATTATTTAATTACACTTTTAAAAACAAATAATGATTTTATACCCACAATTTAGATTCTACTTCCAAAATTCATTTTTAAATAGGCAAGATTTAAAAAAGATAATTTTCAAAATTTATTTCTAAAAGAGCAAATTTAAATTGGAAATAATTCTTTAATGATAAAGGCAACAATTTTGATCGTCACTTTTTGAACAAATATTTTAATTTGGTATATCAAATTTCCAAAATGAATAATTTTATTTGGTGATATTTTTTTAATGATTTAGGTTTTACTTTAATAGATTAATTTTAAGATTTAAAAATATTTTTTTGAAATTGTTACTCAAAATGTAGAATTTTAAAAATTTTGAAATCAAATTTCGAAGCTTTTTAAGGATTTTTAAAGATTTGAGATAATAAAAATGTTTCGCCAGATTTCAGGAAACATTTAAATTAATACAGACACAAATAGTTGAATTTTAAACTGAAAAATATTCATTTTCAACCGAAAATGGAATAATTATATTTTATATTAAAAAAGAATTAATTTTTAACAAAGAAGTGAAATTTTCTCTCAAAATAATTGAATTCTGAATACAAAAAGATGAATTTTCAATCAAGAAGATTAATTTTCGATGGAAAAAAAAAATATTTCAACCAAACATATTTGAATCTTAAACTAAAAATTAAATTTGTTAACCATAAATGGAATAGTTTAATTTTCTAGTAGAAAAATTAATTTCTGACAAGAAAAAAAGAATTTTCAACAAAAAGGTTCAATTTGAAAATTAATTTTCTACCGAAAAAATAGAATTTCAACCAAAAATATTTGAATTTTAGACTAAAAATTCAATGTTTAACCATAAATGGAATAGATGAATTTTCGGTTAGAAAAATGAATTTCTGACACAAAAAACGATTTTTTAACAAAAAGGTTCAATTTTTAAACAATAAAAACTAATTTTCTACCAAAAAATACGATTTTTTCAAATAAATAGTTGAATTTTAAACTAAAAAATATCAATTTTCAACCGAGAATGGAATAATTATATTTTATGTTAAACAGAATTAATTTTTAACAAAAAAGTTAAATTTTCTCTCGAAATAATTGAATTCTGAATCGAAAAAGATGAATTTTCTGCCGAAAAAAAATAGAATTTCAACCAAAAATATTGGAATTTTAGACTAAAAATTCCATTTTATAACTATAAATGCTATAGATGAATTTTCTGTTAGAAAAATTAATTTCTGACAGAAAAAAAACGATTTTTCAACAAAAAGGTTCAATTTTTAACCAATGAAAATGAATTTGCTACCCAAAAAATACGATTTTTTCAAATAAATAGTTGAATTTTCAACTAAAAAATATCAATTTTCATCCGAGAATGGAATAATTATATTTTATATTAAAAAAGAAATAATTTTTAACAAAAAAGTTAAATTTTCTCTTGAAATAATTGAATTCTGAATCCAAAAAGATGAATTTTCAATCAAGAAAATTAATTTTCTACCGAAAAAAATAGAATTTCAACCAAAAATATTTGAATTTTACACTAGAAATTCAATTTTTAACCATAAATGGAATTTTAACTATAAATGGAATAGATGAATTTTCTGTTAGAAAAATTAATTTCCGATAAAAAAACGAATTTTAAACAACAAAAAAATTTCTTTCAAAATACTTAGATTTTTAATCCAAAACGAAGAATTTTCAAACAAAAGATTCACTTTCTGCCAAAAAGTAGAATTTTCAACTAAACATTTGAATTTGAAAAAAAAAACAGTTTTCAACTAAAAATAGAATAGTTCAATCTTTTTTTTTCAAATGAAATTTCAACAACAAAAAACTGAATTTTCAACCAAAAAGTTCAATTTTTAACCAGAGAAATTAATTTTCTACCAAAACAGAAGAATTTCAATTAAATATTTAAATTTATTTTTCAATCCGCAAAATTAACAAAAATCGATCATTTATTACAGAAATTATGAAATTTCCAAACCAGAAATTTTAATAATTTCTAAAAGAGCGAATTTAAATTCTAAATGATTATTTAATAATAAAGGCAACAATTATGTTCTTAAATTTTTGAACAAATATTTTAATTTAGTAAATCCGAATTTTATTTAACGATACAATTTTTTTTTATTTTTTCAAAACACTATTGAAAAAATGAAAATTTTTCTAATACCTGGAATTATACGAAAAATGAAATGATGGGTACAGGTGAAAAAACATTTTTTTTATGATTTAGGTTTCATTTTAATAGATTAATTTTAAGATTTAAAAATATTTCATAAGCTTTCATAAAAAAAAATTATTTTAATTTTGCAGTTTGTTTCGAAACTGAAAAAAAAAATTTGATTAATTTTAAAGTATGAAATTTCAGAAATAGATAAAAATTTGAAAACACTTTTTAAAATGTTTAAAGAAAATGTACATTTTTTGAAATTTTAAATTAAAACTTTGAAGTTTTTTTTCAACGGTTTTGAAAGGTTTCATGTAAAAAAAATGTTCATATATTCCATGGAATACTTTAATATTTTATTTATTCTTTATTACAATTTTTCGCTATTTCAATTAATTTATTAAAATTAAAAAAATAATTATTAATTCGTTATTAAAAAAAAAAAACTATCTTAAGATAATATTTAAAATGATTTTAAAACATTTCAAAAAAATTCTAAAATTTCAAAAAACGAATCAAGATGATTTTGAAACAATTTTAGGAATAAGTCTAGTCAGTCTAAAATATATTTCGAAAGTTTACAAGTTTTCAAAAGATTAAATATATTTAAAAACTAAATAACTTTTAAGCTGACACAAATTTTTCCTAAAACTTTGTCAAATCCTATTTAAAAAATTCTTGGAAATTTGCTAGATACTTTTTTGACTTTTGAGTAATTTTCAAACGTCTTTTGAAATTTTCTCGGGCAAATAAACAAAGAAACTTTAAAAATAAAAAGTTATTTGCATTTTTAATTTTTTATCAAACATTTCCCCCTTAAAACTGATTAAAAATTAATCTTTTTTGTTTGATGATTCAACTGTATTGCTTAAATTTTTATTTCTATTTGACAAATTTATATAACCTGAAAAATAATTAAGCAAATAAATCTAAAAACAATGTTTATTCAAAGTTTTGATTTTGTATTAAAAATTAATTTTCCATTTGAAAACATTTAAGAATAATTTTAAATTCAAAAAGTTTTCCAGAAATTGTGAACAAAATTTAGATTTCTAAAAATTTTGAAAGGTTTAAGAATTTTTTTTTTGTAAGTTTCCAGGAAAAACTGTTATTGATTTGTTATTTTGACAAATTAATTTAAAGAAAATATTTTAAAATATATTAACACATTTTCAAATGATTTGGTAAAATTTCGGAAAAAATGTACAAAAACAAAATTTTCTTAGGACTTCTGGGAAGATTTTAAAAGATTTTTGTATCTTGCAAAATTTATTTGAACGGAACATTTAAAGAGAATTTCAAAACATTCCAAATTTTTTTTCAATTGGTCAAAAGTCTAAAGTTTTCTTTGAAATTAATTTCAAGATAATATTTAAAAAGATTTTTAAAAACTACAAAAGATTTCCGAAATTGTCAAAAACGAATCCGGAACATTTTAGACGATTTTAAAAATAATTCCAGTTAGTTTAAAAGATATTCAGGGATTTCAGAATTTTCGAAAAAAATACAAATATTTTTAAACACTGAAAAATTTCTGAAAACTTATCAAATATTTCAAAGAATTTTTAAGGTCAAAAAGTCCTAAATATCTTTTAAACTGTCTCAAATTTTTCCTTAATATTTGGTAAAATCCTGTAAACTAACAAAATTTCTTTAGAACACTTTGTTAAATAAATAAAATTTAATTACCGTGTCTCGAGGACCTGTGATGGTACCTATCCACTTAAAGAGATTTTCTCCTTCCGGAAAAGCAGAAACACCTTTTTCCGAGCTCATCATCAGAATCATAAGTTCTTTTTGCAGTCTGTAATAAATAAATTATATTGCAAAATAATGTACAATTTTATAATAATATTTTATTTGAATATTGAAAAATATTGAAGTAGAAAGCAGTTAAATAGGTAAATTAATCTGTTAATATTTAGAGATAAAAATCACAAATTAGATCAAAATAAATTTATTTACTTCAAAATAAGATTATCGATCGACCTAAAAATTTTAAATTGCTATGCGCTCAAGGTAAAGTGAGGAAATTGATTTTACATTAAAGAGAACCATTGTGCGTGTCTATTTTTTTTATATTCACTTTCAAATGATATAAAAAAAAATATTTTGACTCTCTAAGATGCAGAAAAATTCTAAAATTTTAATTAATTAAAAATCTAGAAGTTCTTTATAGTACTAGTAAAACTTTTTTAAAGTTAAAATTTTCAAACAATTTTTAAAGAAAATAAGAATAATTCTAAGAAAGGATAAAAAGTCAAATAAGACCAGTGAAAAATAAAACAAATAACAATACAGCTTATCCCATTATCTTTTTTAAATAATTATTTCCTTTTCAACATAAATTTTATGAAATAATTTAAAGAACTCATAGTAAAAAGATGATTTTAAACAATTAAGTGTTATAAAATTACACCATCTGAATTTAAATATTTTGAACATTATCAATTAAAAACTGTTGAATTATTAAGATTTTTTATAATTTAACAATGGAGAATAATTTAATTGTTTTTTAAATATTATTTTGTAATCTCATACAATTTTTAAATTAAAATATAAAATAATATTATAATAAATAATAAAAATGTATAAATAAAATAAATAAATAAATAAAAATAGTTGAATCTTTAACCAAAAGAGATGAAATTTTTACCAAAAAAAATTAATTTTCTATAAAAAAAAGACAATTTTTGAACGAAATATTTAAATTTCAAAACAAAAAGGTGAATCGAACGAAAAAAGATAAATTTTTAACCGAACAGTTGAATTTTCAGTCAAAAACATTAATTTTGTATTATGAGACAAATTTTCCAAAAACACATGAATTTTCAACCAAATACTTAATTACTTAACTAAAAAGATCCATTTATAACTAAAAATAGAAAAGTTAAATTTTCGGCTAAAAAAAATTCGTTTTCAACCGAAAAGAAACCAAATTTTTTCAAAAAAGTAATTGAATTGTCAACCAAAGAGATGAATTTTCAACTGAAATGATGAATATTCAATCTGAAAAAATTTTTTTTAACAAAATAGTTCCATTTTCAACCGAGTACTTGAAATTTAAAAAGAAAAGAGATGAATTCTCAACAAAAAACGAAATTCTTCATATTTTAACCAAAAGAGATTTCAATTTAAAAAGACAGTTCAATTCAATCGTTTAAAAGATTTTTTTTTTAAATACCAGTGGAAAATTATTTAAACACTAAAACTTTTTGAAATTTAACCAAGATTTAATTTCTTCAAACATTATTTTAAAAGTCATAAACGATTACTTAAAAAAGTAAAACTTTGAGGCTCAAAATAAAATTCGAAAATTCAGAATTATCTGCAAAAAAACAAGGAAAATATTGAAAGGAAAAATTACTTCAAATGTCCCACGAAAATAATTTTTCTACATATCTAAAATCTAGAATAAATCCTGGAAAAAATTCCCAGACGATTTCAGGGTTTCACAGTATTTCTAGATATATTTTATGTGTCATTTTTTATAGAAAATTCCAATATTTCCTTGAAAATAATTTTTTTTTTTTAATTTATATTTTCGGGTTAAAAATGTATCTATTTTCGTGAAAATTTAACTTTCTTTTTGTGATGAAATGCAATTTTTGTAGAAAGTTCACCTATTCGATTGAGAATTAACTTTTTTGTTAAAAATTCATATATGAGGGTTAAAAATTAAATTATTTTCCAGAATTTATTCGCCTCTGGCTTGAAATTTCAACAGTTTGATATAAAATTTTACTGTTGGGTTGAAAATCTGTAAAAATGCATTTTTTCGTGGAAATTTAATCTTTTTTTTTTGGTTTAACATATAATTTTTTGTAGAAAATTCACCTATTTCTTTGAAAATTAAAAGTTTTGTTGAAAATTTATATATTTGGGTTGAAAAGTCAACTGTTTCGTAGAATATATTTGCCTTTTTAGCTTGAAATGTAAACAGTTTAGTAGAAAATTATACTATTCGGTTCAAAATTTAAGTTTCTAAAAATGAACTATTTTGTTGATTATTTATTTATTTTTTAGTTAAAAATTCAACTACTTTGTTTAAAAAAAATATATTTTGCTGTAAATTTGTTTTTATTTGGTAGAAAGTAAATCTTCTTAGTTGCAAATTCATATTTGTTGTTTAAAAATCCATCGATTTGATATAAATTTAATATTTTTTGGTAAAAAATGAACTTTTCGGTTGAAAATCCAAGTTTTTTTGTTGAGTATCAAACTAATTTGTTGCAAATTTATCTTTTTTGGCGGAGTTCAACTGCTTTTGATTTAAAATTAATTTGTCTTTGAAAATTCAATTACTAGGTTTAAAGTGGAACTATTTTTTGAGAATTCGTCTTTTTCGATAATAAATTAAGCTTGTGGATACTTTAATTAATAAATGTGTTGACATTTTTTTTAAATCGAAAGAATCCATTTATTTCAGTAACATCAAACTGATTTAAAACACAGGCAAAGTAATTCAAAAAAATGTTTAAATATGCAAAATTTAGTTGAATTGAGTATGTTTGGAATGAGTTTCGAAAAATTCAGAGATTCCAAAAAATGTGATTAAGCCTAAAAATTTAGGATGAGTTTAAAAGGCTTTAAGATGATTTAAACAAATTTTGTTTAGTTTCCTAGATTGAGTGAATTTAGAATTATTCAAAAGGTTATCATTTTAAATGCTCTAAATTAAAGAATCAATAAACTTTACGTTTTTTATATTATATTATTTTAAACAATTTTAAGCTAGATGTGTAAAATTTTGAAAAATTAAAAAAATGTAAAAAGAATACTTCTGAAATTACAGGTTAAATTATTTTCATTTTAAATAGAAACATTCTTGAAAAGCTTCAAAATTTCTAAATGTTTTTTGAAATGAATCGAAATTTGCCTAAAACTTTTAGAAAATCCTGCAAAATTAAAAACAATTTCTTAAAATCTTCCAGATTCCTTTTTAACAATTTTAGAAATCTTAGCAAATCATTCTGAATATTCTCTTTAAATAAATATCCAAAATAAAAAATTATTTTCAATTTTTCTAAGAATCTTAAGAAAATGTTTTTATTCTTTTAAAGCCTTTCACAATTTTTAAAAGCTCCTAAATTATTTTTTTTTAATCGGCAAAAGTCTACATTTTGTTTCATATTAAATAATTTCAAGTTCAAAATTAATTTTCAAACTTTTCAAAACTTCTAAATACCTCTTAAAATTACTGAGATTCTTTCTACACATAATAAGTTTTCAAATATTATTTATACGTCAAAATTTAACAAAATAACTTACAAATTAAACCTTTCTATATTCTTAAATTTTGAACGGATTTCGAATCCTTTCTTTTTTTTCAAATAAATTATTGTTTCCTTTTAATACTTAAAGTACAGATTTATTTTTAAAAAATTATTCATATTTACAGTTAACAAAATAAAAATATTTGTTATCAAAAATTTTCAGCTTCAAACGCTTTTCATTTTTAATTATTAAAGTATTCAAGAATGAATCTTAAAATTCTTTAAATTAAAAATGAAAACTTAAATTATAAAATTTTTAAAGTAGAAGATTTTTCGATTACGCATCGTAAACTCAATGATGTCTAAATAGAAAGGGATCAAAAATGAACTGATGATTTAAAAAACTGCTCAAATCAAACTTGGAAAGAACTTTTTTTTCTAAAAATTTATATTTTATGTAATTATTTATGATTTATAAATAAAAAATTTACTAGAATAGTTGAATTTTTGACCAATTGATAAATTTTAAACTAAAATGATAGAATATTCAATTGGAATGAGTTACATTTTCAGTTCAAATAAATAATCATTTTCAAACAAAAAAATCAACAAAATAGTTAAATTTTCAACAACAACAAAATTTATGTTCATCAAAAGAAAAAAGAAATTATCAATAAAATGGCTCATAAATCAAAGAAAAGAATTTTTAATTTAGATGATGAATCTTCAACCAAAAAAAAAATAATTTTTAACAAAAGAGTTAATCTTCTTGTTTAAAAACTCTTGTTTACGGTTAAAAATTCAAGTATTTCAGTGAAATATTTATTATTTTTTGCTTGAAAATTCATATTTTAGGTTGGAAATAAAGTTACTTGGTTGAACGTTACTCTTTAGTTGAATTTTATGCCAAAAAGATGAATTTTCATACAGAAAGATTAATTTTCTAAAAAAAAGCGATATTTCACAGAGTACGTAAATTTTCAAACAATTGATTTAATTTATAAATAAAAAATATCCATTTTCAAAGTCTTTTTTGGTAGAAAATTTATTTTTTTTGATTGAAATTCTTTTTGTTTTTTAATCTATTTTGTTGAAAATTAATCTGTTTTAATATTAATCTTCTCACTAAAAAATTGATCTTATTGGCTAAAAGTTAACATTTTTAAATAAAAAAACTTACGTATTTTGTTGAAAATTTCTTTTTTTTAAATTAATCATCTAGGTTGAAAATTAATTTCTTTCCTTAAAATTGCATCTATTTGAGTATAAAATAAATCTTATTGGTTACAAAAATGTTGTTTGGTTCAAGATTAATTTTCTTGCTTGAAAATTTCATCCGAACGAAAAATTTACGTCAAGAAACATAAAAGATGTGTCAGAGCAAGTTTTTTTATATACTCCAAAAAAATAATTTAAAAATTATAAAACTTGAATTAATTAAAAATCTAAAGACGACTTTTTTTAAAGTTAAAATTTTTTTAATTTGTAAAGAAAAGAAAAAGAATTTGTGAAAAAAAAAAATACAAAATAAACGGTCAACGTAAAGTGAAAACAAAACAATAACAGTGCTTAATTAATTTAAATCAATTTGAATTCTACAAACTCGAAATTTATTTTTGACATTACAAAAAAAGCAGCCTCTATTATTTTTTTCAAATCATTATTTCCTCTTCAAGATTAATTTTACGCACTAATTTTAAAAAATCATACTAAAAGATCGATTTAAAATGAGTACTTCAGCACAAGGAATTGATAATGAAATCTATTTTAGATTCAATTATCAGCTTAGAAGACACCTAAGGAATAAAAATAACTTTATCACCAATCCCGTCGAATTCTTGCGCAACTCTGAGGAATGCTGCACTTTTACAAAATGCATCTGACAGAGCAAAACAATATCCGAAGCACCAAGCTTTTAGGTTATGTTCGCTTTTGACACAAACCCCTCCTCAAAAATCGTCTAAAACTCCCGAAATAATAATTCCAAGATTCTAAAATTTGATTGAAAACGTAGGGAAAACGTAAAACTGCTTCGATAAATTGGATAGATGTTAATCCGAGACTGAATAATTGATGCGTCTACTGGCGTACCTTTTGCTCACTGCATGATTATCCTTGGGTAAATTTGGCTTTTCCTCCTTCGCTTTATTCTGTGGATTCTGCGACGAGTAGAATGGATTGACGTTTTGTGCCATGCCTGATTGTGACCGCAGGGAGGAAGAAGAGAGTTAAAAAATGAAACTATTCCTCAGATTTTGGAGTGAACTGGGCGATGAACGATGCACAACAGTCCACAACAGTCACTAAAATTTGAATGCTCCCAATTCTACTACTATTTTCGAAAACATTCGCCACTCAACAGCTGTTCAAAGTACACTACTACACTACATTGATCAATATTGTCAATATTTGTTGCCCTTCCGGAGAGTTCCCGAGAATTCGCGGATTCTCTAACAATTTTTTTCGCTTTTTTTTTAATAGATGCAAAATCGATGCTGGAAAAATGTGGTTTTCTAGTTGTTTTTAAGCTTGAACTTGACTAGAAGAGTCACGCACAACAACAACAATAATATTCCGAAATCAAAAAATATTTTCAATTATTTCAATTATTTAAAGAAGTCGTTATATTTAGGTGACAGAACTGTTCTATAACAAGAAGGTAACATTATGTTACAACTGAATCCCGAGCAAGAAATGTTCTTTTTTTTCTGAAAAATCAAATTTGATATTTAAAAAAAAATCCCAAAGTTGTTCCGTAGACGTCTTTTGGCGCACGTCTTGAGGACGTTCTGAGGGCATTCTGCCCACTGGGATGTATAGGTTTTGTTCGTTTATTTAAAAAGAACATTGTTAACTATTTTTCTTAGTTGAAAATTGTTCGAATTTCTTCTTTTTTAATTTAAAAGTTAAGTTGAAAAATTATATATTTGGTTAAAAATCTTAAGAAAAATGTAGTTTTTTTTCTTTTATTTTTTAAAACTACTTTGACTATCTTTCATAGTTTGAATTTTATGTTTATTATTAAAAAAGCCGTTTATTACTTGACAGTTTAGTTAAAAGATGATTTATCTGGTTAAGAATTTCAAGGAAAATGTGTAGTCTTTGTTCGTTTATTTTTTACTATTTTATATATCTTTCTTAGTTGAAAATTCATGTTTATTTTAAAAAATTCTTTTCTTTTTTAGTTAAAGTTTTGAGTTGAAGAATTATTTATTTCATTTAAATCTCCAGAAAAATGTATAGGCATTGTTCATTTATTTATTTTTGTACTATTTTTACTATCTTCATAGTTAAAAATTCATGTTTATTGTTAAAAATTCCGCTTTTTTTATTGTAAGTTCAGTTGAAAAATAATTTCTTTGGTTAAAACTTTCAATCAAAATTTATAGGTTTCGTTCTTTTATTTATTTTTTTACTATTTTTATTGTAAACATGAATTTTCAAATTTTAAGTTGATAAATGATTTATTTGGTTAAAAATCGCAAGAAAAATGTATAGGCTTTGTTTGTTTATTTATTTTTTTAACTATCTTTCTTAGTTTAAAATAAATTTTTATTGTTAAAAATGCCTCTCTTTCAATTGAAAGTTCACATGAAAAATAATTTATTCGAATAAAAATCTTTTAAAAAAATGTATAGGCATTGTTCATTTATTTATTTTTGTACTATTTTTACTATCTTCATAGTTAAAAATTCATGTTTATTGTTAAAAATTCCGCTTTTTTTATTGTAAGTTCAGTTGAAAAATAATTTCTTTGGTTAAAACTTTCAATCAAAATTTATAGGTTTCGTTCTTTTATTTATTTTTTTACTATTTTTATTGTAAACATGAATTTTCAAATTTTAAGTTGATAAATGATTTATTTGGTTAAAAATCTCAAGAAAAATGTATAGGTTTTATTCGTACATTTATTTATTGTTGTACTATTTTTTATTATTTTTCTTAGTTAAAAATTCATGTTTATTGTTACAAAATTCCTCTTTTTTAGCTAAAGATTTAGTTGAAAAAATGATTTATTTCGTCAAAAATCTCAATAAAAATATATATAGGTGTTATTCGTTTATTATTTGTTTATATTCTCATCATCGCTAACCAGACATTTTGGATAAAAAATTTTAAAATAGAGTATTTTCAAAATTTGGTGCAATTTCTTTTAAGATTAAAAAATTTTCTGTCCGTATATTCGTAGTAGTTAGAAAGCCAAATAATGTAATCTAATTACTTTTTTCAATAAAAAGGAAATGGTAAGAGTTATATAGCATTCATAAAATCTTAAAAATCCAAATTTTAAGACAAATAACGCAGGATATAGAAAAAATAATCAAAAATTTCATTTTGTGGTCAAACTATGCAAGATATAAATAAGGATGATCGAATAAAATGTATATTTTTAAAAATGCCTCTTTTTAGTTGAAAATGATTTATTTGGTTAGATATTAAGATGTTTTGTTGAAAGTTCGTTTTTCTTTTGTCAACACAAAATGTTTTAACTATTCAATTTTTTGTTCGAAATTTTTTTTTCTAGTTAAAAATTAATTACATTTATTAAAAATGTAACTAATTTGTTAAACATTAATTTTCTTATAAAAATTAATCATTTCAACTCAAAATTTAAATAGTCCAGTTTTAATGAAAAATTGATCCTTTTTAGTTGAAAATTCATCTTTTTGGTTGAAAATTTAACTAGTTTGTTGAAAAATTGTTTCTTTTTGAATATTCATTTTTTCAATTGAAAATTTTACTATAGTCCATTTTTAGTGCATAATATATACTTTTCAGTTGTGAAATCATATTTTTTGTTGACAATTTTACTTATTTCTTAAAAATTAGTTTTTCGAAATAAGAATAATATTTTTTTTAACTGAAAAATTAATAATTCTACACCTTGTTGAACACTTATACCTTTTAGTTGAAAATGTAACTGTGTATTTTATTTTTAGTGGAAACTTGATTTTTTTTGTAAAAAATTAATTTATTATTATTTAAAATTCGTCTCTTTTTATAGGAATTTAATTTTACAACCTGAAAATTTTAATATTCTAATTTTAGTTTAAAAGGTCTCTTTTTTTAATTGCAAATTCACGTATTTTGTTGAAAATAGGTCTTTTTGATAGAAAATCCATCTTCTTGGTGGAAAATTAATCTTTTCAGTTAAAAATTCAATCACATGTTTGTTACAAATTCATTCTTTTCGTCTTGGATTTGGTAAAATGTATCCTTTTTGTTGAA
Organism: Belonocnema kinseyi; assembly: GCF_010883055.1. NCBI lineage: Eukaryota > Metazoa > Arthropoda > Insecta > Hymenoptera > Cynipidae > Belonocnema > Belonocnema kinseyi. The sequence continues at coordinate 20,055,575 of NC_046664.1, read as the reverse complement.
AATTCGTATTTTTAACAATTCATTAACTGCAAAAAATAAGTCGTTTGTTAAACATTTATTTTTTAATTTGGTTGGAAATAAGTTCTCGTAACTTCAGATTTAATTATTTAATTTTTTTTTTGAAAACTTAGTTTTTTATAGTTAAGAATTCCTGTATTTTTTCAAAAATTAGTCTTTATTTGAAAAATACATCTTTATGATTATAAACGTAATGTTTGATTTAAAATGGAACTATTTGGTTAAAAATTCGTTTTCTTTCAATTGCTACCTAATTCTTAAACTAAAAATTGGACTATTTTGATTAAAATTCGTTTTTGCTTAATTGTAACTTAATTTTTCAAACGGAAAATTTATCTATTGCAGTTTGAAATGAAAATTGATCTTTCTTAGGTGAAAATTCATCTTTGTGCTTGAAAATTGAAATTTTTTTGTGTGTTGACATTTTTTTTATCGAAAGTCAATTTTTTTAACGGAAAATGTCATTATTCCATTTTTTGTGGAAATTTGATCTTGTTTAATCACAAATTCAACGATTTTTTGTGGAAAATTCGCACTTTCTTTAGTATAAAATTAAACTTCTTGGTTAAATATTCATCTGTTTCGTTAAAAATTAAACCAATTGGACAAAAATCCGTTTTCTGTGTTAAAAGTTCATGTTTTTTAGTTGAAATTCTACCAAAGAGTAGAATTTTTAACCAAATAAAGTGATTTTCAACTAAAAAATATAAATATTTGACTAAAATTGGAAAAGTTGAATTTGAAGTTAAAAAAAAATTATTTTTAAAGAAAAAAGAACAATTTTTAACAAATTGAGGTCATTTTCAACCAAAAAGATGAAAAAAATATTAGTTCTTTGTAAAAAAGACAATTTTTAAAGAAGTTAAATCAAAACCAGAAAAACTAGTTTTTTACCAAAAAAGTCGAATGTCTAACAAAAAGTTTATATTTTCGACAAAAAAAAGTTCTTTTTTAACCAATGAGATTAATTTTCTATCAAAGAAGTTGATTTTTCAACAAAAAAACTTAAATTTGAACCATATTCATTAGTTTTGAATCAAGTTTCAACCGAAAAAATTAAATTTCAACCGAAAAGCTGAATGTTTAACGAATAAGATTAAACTTTGCAAGGAAGAAGATTAATTGTTTGCCATAAAACAGACAAATATTTAACATAAAATGTTTAAATTACATTATTAGTTAAAACAGTAATTATAAAAAAAACGGAATTTTCCTGATAATTCTTAATTTTTTTAGCAAAAAAATGTTGATTTAAATAATTGCATTTTTAACCAAGCAGAGCGAATATCTAACCAAGAAGTTAAAGTTTTTGCCAAAAAAGATTTATTTTTAAGTAAGAAAATTCATTTTGTAACAAAAATATACGTTTTTCATGAAAAATGGAATAGTTAAAGTTTCAGTTAAAAAAGTTAATTAGCAACAAAAAAAACTCATTTTCATCAAACTAGTTACATTTTCAGACCAAGAAAGGGGGAGGGTCGGTAAGGCCGGTTTTTGGCCTAATTTATTTATGGACCAAAAAATCTGAAAAAATCATGGTAGTATCTTATAAGTATCCTGAGTCGATTGCACGCTAAACGGACTACCCTCCACCCC
>NC_046664.1:20049474-20053861 GCF_010883055.1 Belonocnema kinseyi | reverse complement strand
TAATTAATATAATAATATTAATAATAATTCTAGATAATTCTTTAAAATGTAAATGTGACTTAAATTTTTTGCTGAATTTTCATCTATTTGGTGAAAAATTCAACTTTTTGTTTCAAAATGTATTTCTTTGGCTGAAAGTTTAACTATAGCTTGTAAAAAATTCGATGTTTTTTGTTGTTTTTAAAAGTTAATTTTTTAAACTAAGAATGTAACTATTCCATTTTTGGTTCAATATTTAAGTATCTATTTCAGTTAAAACTTCAACAATTTGGATGAAAATTCAAGTTTTCATTAAAAACTCGTCTTTTTTTATAGAAAATTAATCATCTTGTTGAAAAATTGTATCTGTTTTTTTTTAAATTAATTTTTTCAGTCAAAAATTTAACTTTTTTGTTGGAAGTTAATTTTTTAGTGTAATAATTAATTCTTTAAACAGCGAATGTAATAATTTCATTTTAATTTGAATGTTTAAATTTTTTAGTTAAAAATTCAGCAATTTGGTTGAAAATTACAGTTTGCATTAAAAATTTGTCTTTTTTAGTAGAAAATTAATCTCCTTCAATACAAATTTTTTGTTTCGGTTAAAAATATAACTATTAAAAAAAATCGTTTCCTTATGTTAATAATTGATTCTTTATACTGAAAATGTTACCATTCCATCTTTAGTACAATTTTTGTTTAAATAAATCATTTTATTTGCTGGTAGAAAATTAATCTTCGATGTTTTTTTATTGTTAATTTTTTTTTAACTTAAAACTCAATTATTTCAATTCTTAATTGAAAACTGATATTTTTGAAAATTAAAAATTCCGCTCTTTTAGGTCGAAAATATTTTGTTGATAAAAATTTATTTCTTTGGCTGAAAATTTAACTAGTTTCTTCAAAATTCGATGTTTTTTGTTGTTGAACATTTTTTTTAAACTAAAAAGGTAACTATTTTATTTTTGTTGAATATTTAGGTATCTTTTACAGTAGAAAATTTCAAAAAGTTCATATTTGATAAAAAAAATTTCTGTTCAAAATTTAAATTTTTGTTTCAAAATGTATTTCTTTGGCTGAAAGTTTAACCATAGTTTGTAAAAAATTCGATGTTTGTTGTTGTTTTTAAAAGTTAATTTTTTAAACTAAGAATGTTACTATTCCATTTTTAGTTGAATTTTTATCTTTTTTAGTTGAAAATTCAAGTTTTCATTGTAAACTAGTTTTTCCTGGTAGAAAATTAATCCCCTGGGTTGCAAATTAATATTGTCCATTAAAAATTAATATTTTCGGTTGAAAATTTAACTAGTTTGTTACAAATTTGTCTTCTTTATTAAAAATTTATTTTGTTGGAAAATTAGTTTATTATAGGATAATAATTCTTTAAACTGCAAATGTCTCTTCAATTTTTTGTTAAATTTTTGCTTTTTTTAGTTGAAAATTGAACAGTTTGGTTGAAAATTCATCTATTTTTTGTGAAAAATTAAACCTTTTGTTTTAAACTTCGTTACTTTGGTTGCTATTTCAAGTATTTATTGGAAAATTTTTTTTTTGTGAAAAATTTATATTTTGGTACTTAAAAATTCATATTTTTGATTTAGCAATTCGCCTTTATTCGGTCGAAAATCTTTTTGTTTGAAAATTTATTTTTTTGGCTGAAAATTTAACTAGTCTCATTAAAATTCGATGTTTTTTGTTTTTCAAAGTAATATTCTTGAACTAAAAATATAATTATTCCATTTTTGGTTAAATTTTGATCTTTTTCAGATTAAAATTCAAGAATTTGGTTTAAATTCATGTTTTTAATGAAAATTTCTCTCGTTTCGTAAAAAAATATCTTCTCGGTTAAAAATTAATTAATTTGGTTATTGTTATTATTTATTTGGCTTCATTAATGGAAATTAGTTTTCTTAGGATAATCAATACATAGTTTGTTCAAAATATTTTTTTTTTGCGGGAAAATAATTTTTTCAACTTAAAACTTAAAATTCTATTTTTAACTGAAAATTATCATCTGTTTTATAAAAAATAATTTTTTCTGCTAAAAATTTAACTAAATTGTTAAAAGATTAGTTTTCTGAGGAAAATAATTAATTCTTTACACTAGAAATGTTACTATTCCATTTTTATTTTTATTTTTATCGTTTTTAGTTGAAAATTCAAGTTTTTTTGAAAACTGGTCTTTCTTGGTAGGAAATTAATCTCCTCGGTAAAAAATTAATATTTTCGGTTAAAATTTTATTAATTTGATTGATAATTAGTTTTCATTAGTTAATAATTAATTCTTTAAACTGAAAATTTCATTATTCAATTTTTAATTGAATGTTTTTGTTGTTGTTGAAAATTCAAAAATTTGGTTGAAAATTCCAGTTTTTATTGAAAACCTTTATTTTTTGGTAGAAAATTAATTTTCTTGATTTGAACTTAACTTGTAAGTAAAAAATGTAACTATTTTGTTGAAAATTAATTTTTTTGTAGGATAATAATTAATTCTTTAAACTGGAAATTTGACTTCGACTTTCGATTGAGTTTTTACCTTTTTAAATTGAAAATTGATCTTTTCTAGTTGAAAATTCATCTATTTGGTGGAAACTTTAACTTTTTGATTACAACTTCATTTCTTTGATTACATTTTAAAGTTTTTTTTTATGAATCATTTTTTGTTTGTTTTTTAATTAATTATATCTTTGTTTTGGAATATAACTTACATTTTTTTGGTTCCAAATTTATCTTTTTTAGTTCAAAATTCATATTTTTATGGAAATTTTTCTTTTTTTTTTGTAGAAAATCCATCTTTGTATTTGAAATTTTATCTTTTTAGTTGAAGCTTTAACTAGTTGGTTACAAAAATTTTTTTCTGTTTTTTTTTCGCAGATTTATTATTTAATTTAATGCTTAAATTTCATTCATTTTGTTTAAAATTTAACTAGTTTAAAAAAAATTCGTTTGTGTTTTATTCAAATCAATTTTTTTTGTAGAAAAATCATCTTTTTGATTGAAAATTCATCTGTTTGGTTAACAATTAATTGGTGTCACGCAGGCTCTTGAATAAGGGACAAATTTTCTAAAATAAAATGTATTGAAAAATGTGTTCCTTTGGTGGAAAAGATTTTTTCGAGAAAATTTACCGATTTGTTTGAAAATTTACGTATTTTCTTCAAAAAACTTCTTTTTGGCAAAAAACTAATCTTCTTGGTTAAAAGTTTATTTTTTTAGATAAAAATTATTTCGTTGCCTACAAATTTAACTAGTTTGTTCAGAATTATTATGTTTTTGGTTAAACAATTTTTCTACTGAAAATGTAATTATGTATTCTATTTTTATTTTAATATTAACCTTTTTTTTAGATAAAAATTCAATAATTTGGTAGAAAATTGAACTATTTTGTTGAAAATTTCGACGTTATTGGTAGAAAATTTACCTTTCTAGTTGAAAACCAATACTTTGGGTTCAAAATTCAAGTTTTTTCTTAAAAATTCGTTTCCTGTACCAATGGGTGTAAAATTTAAATATTTTTTTACAATTAAAAAATTTTTTTTAATTGAAAATTTAACTATTTGGTTGGAAATTCACATATTTGATTAAAAATTCACCTCCTCGGTAGAAAAGTATTCTTTTTCGTTTAAACTGGTTGAAATATTATCTTTGTGGTTAAAAATTCATTTCTTGGACAAAAAATAATACAAATAATTGTTGTTTTTTTTTATTGAAAATTACTTTTTCTGCTTAAATTGTAACTATTCCATTTTTAATTGAGAATTGATCGTTTCTTCGGTGTAAATTGAACTATTTTGTGGCAATTTATTTTTTTTTTAACTACTCTTTTCTCCTAAAAATTTAACTATTTAGTGGAAAAATTATGTATTTTATGAATTTTTTTGGTAGAGAACGAGTCTTTTTAGTTGACAATTAATCTTTTTGGTTAACAATTCATTTATCTGGCTGAAATTTAAAAATGAAACTAGTTTGTTTAACATTAATTTGATTTATTTTAAAAATTAATTCTTTTAAACTTAAAGTTTAACCATTCTATTTTTACTTGAAAATTAATATTGTTTATTTGAAAATTCGCCCTTTTTGTTCGCAAATATTTCTGTAAAAATATTAATTTCTTTGACTAAACATTCAATTAGTTTCTTCAAATTAATTTTGTTGTTGAGAATTTAATTTATTCAACTTGAAATTTAAAATATGTTTTTTTTTATTTTTCTGAAAATTCATTTTTTTAAACTGAAAATGTAACTATTCCATTTTTGGTGGAAAATATTATCTTTTAAAATGCAATAAAAGGGGGAGGGTCGGTAATGCCGGTTTTTGGCCTAATTTATTTTTGGATCAAAAAATCTGAAAAAATCATGGTAGTATCTTATAAGTATCCCGAGTCGATTGCACGCTAAACGGACTACCC
>NC_046664.1:20044551-20049374 GCF_010883055.1 Belonocnema kinseyi | reverse complement strand
AAAGAATTATTATTAATCTTAAAAAAACTAATTTTTAAGCAAGAAGATTAATTTTTAATTAATAAGACAAATTTGTAACGAAATAGTTAACTTTTGTAGGGAACAATTTAATTTTCAACCAAGAAAATTATTTTTCTACTAAGAAAGTCATATTTTTAATTAAAGCTTGAATTTTTATACAAATTGTTGAATTTTCTACCGAAAATGGTCAAAATTAAACCAAAAATTGAAGTCACCTTTTCAGATTAAAGAATTATTATCTTTAAAAAAAAAATAATTTTGATGCAAAAAAGACATCGAATATTGGACGAGCTAGTTAAATTTTTAGCTAAATAAATAAATTTCTAACGAGAAATATTTTCAAACGAATAGGGGCGAATTTTTTATTTAAAAAAAGATTAGTTTTTAATAAAGAATGGAATATTTAAAAAGTTTAAAAAAAAATTTAATTAAAAAAATGTAAATTCAAAATAGAATAGTTAAATTTAACTGAAAAATTAATTTTAAACAGCAAAAAATTAATTTTGAACAAGCTGTAATTATTACCTGAAAAAACTAGTTTTTGGCCAAACAGTTAAATTTTTCAATGAAAAAATTCATTTTTAAACAAATTGATGAATTTTCTTTAACGAGAAGATTAATTTTCGACCAAAAAAGACAAGTTTTTAATTAAAAATTGAATTTTTATTCAAATTATTTAATTTTCAACAATTTCAGGTAAAAGAATTTATGTTTAAAAGCAAAAAAAAGACATGGAATTTTAAACTAACTAGTTACATTTTCAGCTAAATAAATACATTTTTAATCAGAAATATTTTTGAACAAAAAGAGGCGAATTTTTAATTAAAAAAGATTAGTTTTTAATTAAGAATGGAACAGTTGAGAAGTTAAAAAATTTTTTTAATAAAAAAAAATGTAAATTCAACATGGACTAGTTAAATTTACAGCTGAAAAATTAATTTTCAACAGCAAAAAATTAATTTTGAACAAACTGTAAATATTACCTAAAAAAAAACTAGTTTTGACCAAATAGTTAAATTTTTGACTGAAAGAATTCATTTTTGAACAAACTGATGAATTTTCTTTAACAAGAAGATTAATTTTCGAACAAAAAAGACAAGTTTTTAATTAAAAATGGAATTTTTATCCAAATAATTTAATTTTCAACTGAAAAAGATACCTAATTATTCAACCAAAAATAGAATATTTACATTTTCAGGTAAAAGAATTTATGTTTAAAAGCAAAAAAAAAGACATGGAATTTTAAACTAACTAGTTACATTTTCAGCTAAATAAATAAATTTTTATTCAGAAATATTTTCGAACAAAAAGAGGCGAATTTTTAATTAAAAAAGATTAGTTTTTAATTAAGAATGGAATAGTTGAGAAGTTAAAAAAATTGTTTTAATTAAAAAAATCTGCGCATCCTATTAAGAAGTGATTCTTAACGAAATTGTAGATCAATTTAGGGATAACCATTTTTGTTAATTCATCTTTTTTTGTATCCTACATAGTTTGTCTACAAAATGGAATTTTTTATTTTCCATTAATTTTTGTGCAATCAAAATTTGAATTTTCGATTTTTGAAGAAAATCCAAAAATTGGTTATGAAATCTTGTAGGGATTTCAAAAAGAAATGTTTTCCTTTTCTTGAATTTTTTCATATCGTGCGTTTTTCGGCTTTAAATTTTGATTTTCGGTTGATTAAAAAAATTTTGAAAACGCTATAACTCTGAGAATTTTCTTTTTATCGAAAAAAGTCATTAGGATAAATAGTTTGTTCTTTGCAATACTGTAAATATCCGTACATATAATTTTCAAATTCAGAAAAAAGTGGTTCAAAAAATTTTCAAAATGCGCTCACTTTTTGAATTTTTATCAAAAATGGCTGGTTAACGAGCTCGTCCTTTCTTTCAGGACCCAGAAAAAGTGTGCCAAAGATGGATTTCATTCGTTCATTTTTTCGAGATTTATCGTGTTTACGGACGGATGGCCAGACAGACGGCCGGACGGACAGACAGACAGACAGACATACGCCATCGTGGAAACTTGATTTTCGGATTCAGGGGGTCTCGAAACGTGGAGATCCGTTGAAAAAGTGTGATGTCAAATTTCCGACAATTCTAATACTTTCTCAATCATAAATGATGAGAATGTAAAAAAAATGTAAATTCAACATGGAATAGTTACATTTACAGCTAAAAAATTAATTTTCAACAGCAAAAAAATTAATTTTGAACAAACTGTAATTATTATCTAAAAAAAACTAGTTTTCGACCAAATAGTTAAATTTTTGACTGAAAAAATTCATTTTTAAACAAACCGATGGATTTTTTTAACAAGAAGATTAATTTTCTACCAAAAAAGACAAGTTTTTAATTAAAAATTTAATTTTTATTCAAATTGTTCAATTTTAAAGTGAAAAAAATACCTAAATATTCAACCAAAAATAGAATATTTACATTTTCAGGTAAAAAATTAATGCTTAAAAGCAAAAGTAGACATCGAATTTTAAACTAACTAGTTACATTTTCAGCTAAATAAATCAATTTTTAACCAGAAATATTTTCGAACTAAAAGAGGCGAATTTTTAATTAAAAAAAGATTCGTTTGCAATTAAGAATTAATTTTTAATAACAAAAAAACATCGAATTTTGAAAATGGAATTTTTAAATTTAGAGCTAAAAAATTATTTTCGACAACAACAAATTAATTTTCAACAAACTATATAATTATTATCTCAAAAAATATAGAATTTTCGACAAAAATAGTTAAATTTTATAACCGAAAAAATGAATTTTTAAACAAAAAGTTGAATTTTGATCATTTTTCAACCAAGGAGATTAATTTTCTCCCAAAATAGTGGTTTATTTTCATAAAGCTGCCCCAATTGTCACTCTTGATTTACTGATGACTCCTTATGTGGGAAATTTTGTCGTCCCTGTCGTCCGTCAGCAGCCAGACACTCGTTCTATTTTATTTCGTCACCACTTCGTCACGTCAGAATAAGAGACGAAGCGACGCCGAGTGAGAGGCCGCTGAGATTCGCACTCGCATTCGCAGTCAGCTGTTTTCAAGAAGATTCACAGACCACAGACAGTACGTGCAGTAAAGTTTTCAAAGTTGAAGATTTATTTTTAGTGCAGTGCAATGGTGCGCGTGTCTTCGATGAATCGTCGCTACGTAGCGAAATACCGTTTGTCTTCCGATTCCTCAGTTTAATTAGAATTAGGAACCTAGTCTCCCCTGATTCGAGAAAGTTTCGCCTCATCCTCATTTGTGATTTATTGTGTTGATAACTCGGAGAAGAGCCGAGGCTTCGACGTCTTCTCGAGGTTTTCATGCAACTAGTCTCCTCGAGTCTTCTCCAGATCGTCCTCAAGGCCAGGAAAAATGCGGAGAACAAAAGCCAGCATTTTTCACGATATTTATAATCAGCCGTACGATGATTGCTCGCGAGTTAAGCTCTATTCGAGCACCAAAGGTGAGCTGTTTGTTGTGCCATTGTTGCTGTCTGTCTGCCTACTTTTGTAGGTTAAGTTCCTTCTTAGATCGCAGACTTCACATTTCACGTACTATTTTTCCCTTTTTTTTTTTTTTTTTTTTTTTAATAATTCCTCTTTTTTTCTTCTGTTTGAAGAAACTTTCTCGTTTTTTCGCTTAAATGCGAACTAAATAAGTACATCCAACTATTTTTCGTGGAAAGTTCATTCTTATTGTTTGAAAAGTCTTGTATTTTATTTCTGGTTCAGAATTTTCCTTTTTTGGTTAAAAATTGTATTATTTGGTTGAAAATTTAAATAATTGCTTCGAAAAGTCATCATTTTCCATTGAAAATTCAACTGTCTTCTAGAAAATTCGCCTTCTTGGCTTAAAAATTAAACAGTTTGGTTGACATTCTCATGAGTCTTCAATTCAATCTGAAATGCTTTTAATACATGAATTTTCAATTTTCAAGCGAGGAAAACGAATTTTCTATAAAACAATTTAATTTTTAACTCGAAAGTCTCAATAAACGAGTTGAATTCTCAAACAAAATAGTTTAATTTTCTACAAAAAAATAAAAATTTTCACAAAATACTTAGATTTTTAACGAAAATATTTAATTTTTCAATTGAAAATATAAATTTTTAACAAAGATATTTCGTTTTTCAATTAAAAATATAAATTCTCAACAAATATATTTGGCTTTTCAATTACAAAGATAAATTTTCAATATAGATATTTAGCTTTTTTAGTTTTTTTTTTAACAGGAGTTTGCATCAATTTGATTATTGGAAGTTAAATAGAATTTTTAATTTTGATTTTAATCTAATTTAAATTTCTTAAATTTTTAAATGTTCAATTAAAAAGATCAATTTTTAACTAAGATATTTGAATTTTGAATTTAAAAAATTAATTTTCAACATATATAATTGTGTTTTCAATTTCAAAGATAAATTTTCAACAGAGATATTTAATTTTTCAATTAAAAATATAAATTTTCAACAAACATATTTGGTTTTTCAATTAAAAATATAAATTTTCAACAAAGATATTTGTTTTTTCAAATAAAAAGATCAATTTTCAACTAATATACAAAAATTTTCAATAAAAATGTCAATTTTCAAATAATATACTTAAATCTTCAATTAAAAAGATCAATTTTGAACTAAGATATTTGAATTTTTAATTAAAGAAATTAATTTTCAACAAATATATTTGGCTTTTCAATTTCAAAGATAAATTTTCAACAGAGATATTTAATTTTTCAATTCAAAATATTAATTTTCAACCAAAATATTTGAATATTGAATTAAAAGATCAATTTTTAACTAATATAC
>NC_046664.1:20042035-20044451 GCF_010883055.1 Belonocnema kinseyi | reverse complement strand
AATTGGGTTTTCAATTTCAAATATAAATTTTCAACAGAGATATTTAATTTTTCAATTCAAAATATTAATTTTCAACCAAAATATTTGAATATTGAATTAAAAAATCAATTTTTAACTAATATACTCAAATTTTCAATTAAAAAGATCAATTTTGAATTTTTAATTTAAAAAATTAATTTTCAACAAATATAATTGGGTTTGCAATGCAAAGATAAATTTTCAACAGAGATATTTAATTTTTTAATTCAAAATATAAATTTTCAACAAACATATTTGGTTTTTCAATTAAAAAAATAAATTTTCAATTAAAATATTTGAATTTTCAATTTAAATAATCAATTTTCAACAAAGATATTTGGTTTTTCAAATAAAAAGATCTATTTTCAACTAATATACAAAAGTTTTCAATAAAAAGGTCAATTTTCAAATAATATACTCAAATTTTCAATTATAAAGATCAATTTCGAATAAGATATTTGAATTTTTAATTTAAAAAATTAATTTTTAACAAATATAATTGGGTTTTCAATTTCAAATATAAATTTTCAACAGAGATATTTAATTTTTCAATTCAAAATATAAATTTTCAACCAAAATATTTAAATTTTCAATTTAAATAATCAATTTTCAATCAAAATATTTGAATTTTCAATTTAAATAATCAATTTTGAACAAAGATATTTGGTTTTTCAATTGATTAATTTTTAAAAAAGGTATTTGAATCTTGAATTAAAAAGACTAATTTTTAACCAATATACTCAAATTTTCAATTAAAAACATCAATTTTGAACTAAGATATTTGAATTTTTAATTTAAAAAATTAATTTTCAACAAATATAATTGGGTTTTCAATTGCAAAGATAATTGTTTAACAGAGATATTTATATTTTGAATTCAAAATATAAATTTTCAACAAACATGTTTGGTTTTTCAATTAAAAATATAAATTTTGAACTAAGATATTTGAATTTTCAATTTAAAAAATTAATTTTGAACAAATATATTTGGTTTTTCAATTTCAAAAATAAATTTTCAACAAATATAATTGGTTTTTCTATTACAAAGATAATTTTTCAATTGAGATATTTGATTTTTTAATTAAAAAGATAAATTTTCAACCATGATGTATGAATTTTCATTGAAAATAATCAATTCTCAACAAAGATATTTGGTTTTGAATTAAAAAGAGCAAACTTGCACTAATATGCTCAAATTTTCAATTAAAAAGGTCAATTTTGAACTAAGATATTTGAATTTTCAATTAAAAAGATCAATTTTCAACAAAGATATTTGAGTCTTGAACTAAAAAGATCAATTTTTCACTAAAAAATCTAAATCTGATCAATCTGAAAAATCTCTATCCCTTCCACACACTACTCCTTTCCCCTGCCGACTGAGTCACGCCTACCTCGAAAGGGAAATGGCTTAATGGTGTAATAATAATTTTTAACATAAAAAGACCAATTTTGAACTAAGATATTTGAATTTTCAATCAAAAAAATAAATTTTCAACAAATATAATTGGGTTTTTAATCACAAAGATAAATTTTCAACAAAGATATTTGAATTCTCCATCAAAAGGAACAATTTTTAAGGAATATATTTGGTTTTTCAATTAAAAATATTAATTTTCAACCAAGATATTTGAATGTTCAATTCAAATAATCAATTTTCAACAAAGATATTTAAACTTACAATTAAAAAAATGAATTTTCAACAAAGATATTTGTGTCTTGAACTAAAAAGATCAATTTTTCACTAAGATATTTGAATTTTCAATTAAAAAGATCAATTTTCAACAAAGATATTTGAATTTTTAACTAAAAAGATAAATTTTCAAAGAATATATTTCAATTTTTTACCAATAATATAATGTTTCAACAAAAAAGTTCATTTTTAAGCAAATACTTTAACTTCCCACCTAATTCTGGTATTTCCAGACAAGAAAACAATTTGTTTATTTAAAAAATTGCATTCCTCACCCGAAAATATGAAGTTTCAACAAAATAGGCTAATTATCAACCAAAACAGTTTAATTTTCTTCAAAAAAGACTATTTAAAAAAAATACATAGAATATCAACAAAAAAATTTATTTTAATTAAAAATATCAATTTTTAACTATGATATTTGTATTTTTAATAAAAACAATTAATTTTCTACAAAAGAGACCAATTTTTAACAAAGCTATTTGTTTTTGCAATGAAAAAGATAAATTTTCAACAAAGATATTTGAATTTTTAATTAAAAAGCTCAATTTCCACCAAAGATATTTAAATTTTCCACGGAAAATATAAATTTACAATATGTAAATTTATTTTCAACCAAATAGTTTAATTTCCTACCTTATTCTCTATTTTTAATTAACAATATCGATTTTCAACTAAGATATTTAATTTTTTAATTAAAAATATCAAT
>NC_046664.1:20019284-20041935 GCF_010883055.1 Belonocnema kinseyi | reverse complement strand
AGATATTTAATTTTTTAATTAAAAATATCAATCTTTAAGAAAGATATTTGGATTTTTAACTAAAAAGATCAAGTTTTCAACGAAGATATTTGAATGTTTTCACCAAAAATATAATTTTTAAACAAAAAAGTTGATTTTCAACCAAATAGTTTAATTTCCTGCTTGATTCTGATATTTTTCAGTCAAGAGAACAATTTTTTTATACAAAAATTGAATTACTAATCTGAAAATATGAAGTTTTAACAAAATAGTTTAATCATCAACGAAAATTTTCACAAAATACGTCGATTTTCAACAAACATATTTGGATATTCAATTAAAATGATAAATTTTCAACAAAGATATTTAAATTTTCAATCAAAAAGATCAATTTTAAACAAAGATATTTAGTTTTTCAATTAAAAAGATAAATTTTCAATTAAGATTTTCAACAAAGATATGTACATTTTCTAAGAGAAATATAATTTTACAGCATGAAAGTTCATTTTAAACCAAATTGTCTAATTTCCTACCTAATTCTCCATTTTTTAAGTTAACAAAACAAATTCTTTATAAAAGAATTGAATTTTTTATTCGAAAATATGAATTTTTAATAAAATAGTTTCATTTTCCAGAAAAAGACAAATTTTTACAAAATATATCAATTTTCAACGAAAATATTTGAATTTTCAATTAAAAAGATGAATTTTTAACCAATATATTTTGTTTTTCATTTACAAAGATAAATTTTCAACAAAGATATTTAAATTTTTAATTAATAAGATCAATTTTCACCAAAGATATTTGAATTTCCGACGAAAAATATAATTTTGCAACATAAAAGTTCATTTTCAAACAAATTGTTTAATGTCCTACCTTATTATTCTTGACTTTTCAAAGCAGGGAAAGACATTTTCTATCAAACAAGTGAGTTTTTAACTCGAAAGTTTCAACAAAACAGTTGAATTCGCAACCAAAATAGTTTAATTTTTTACAAAAAAGACAAATTTTCACAAAATATATCAATTTTCAACAAAGATATTTGAATTTTTAATTAAATAAAGATCATTTTTCAATTAAAAAGCTTCATTTGCACCAAACCTATTTGAATTTTCTACGATAAATATAATTTTACAATTTAAAAGTTAATTTTTTAACCAAATAGTTTAATCTCCTACCTAATTCTCCATTTTTTAAGCCAAGAAAAAATTTTTTCTGTAAAACAGTTTAATTTTTCATCCGAAAATATGAGGTTTTAACTAAATAATTGAATCTTCAAAGAAAAGTGTTTTATTTTCTACAAAAAGGACAAATTTTTACAAAATATATCAATTTCCAAAAAAGATATTTGAATTTTACATTAAAATGATACATTCTTAACAAAGATATTTGAATATTCAATCGGAAAGATAAATTTTCAACAAACCTATTTGGTTTTTCAATTAAAAAGATGAATTTTCAACAAATATATTTTGTTTTTCATTTCCAACGATAAATTTTCAACAAAGATATTTGAATTTTCAATCAAAAAGATCAAATTTCAACAAAGCTATTTTGTTTTTCAATTAAAATGATAAATTTTGAACAAAGATGGTTGGTTTTTCAATTAAAAAGATAAATTTTCAACAGATATTTGTGTTTTCAATTAAAAAGATCAATTTTCAACAAAGATATTTGGGTTTTCAATTAAAAATATAATTTTTCAAAAAATATATTGGTTTTTCCATTAAAAAGATCAATTTTGAATAAATATATTTCAATTTTCAATCAATAAGATCAATGTTCAACAAACATTTTTGAATTTTCAATAAAAAAGATAATTTTCAATAAAACTATTTGGTTTTTCAATTAAAAAGATCAATTTTCAACAAAGCTGTTTGGTTTTTCAATTAAAAAGATCAATTTTCAACAAAGATAGTTGGTTTTTCAATTAAAAAGATAAATTTTCAACAGATATGTGGTTTTCCAATTAAAAATATAATTATTTAACAAATATATTTGTTTTTTCCATTAAAAACATAAATTCTCAACAAAGATAGTTGGGTTTTCAATGAGAAAGATGAATTTTTCACCAATATATTTAATTTTTCAATTATGAAGATAAATTTTTATTTAAAAATATCAATTTTCATCATAGATATTTAGGTTTTCAATTAAAAAGATACATTTTTAACAAAGGTATTTGAATCTTGAATTAAAAAGATAATTCAAAAATAAGATATTTAAATTTTGAATTAAAAAGATCAATTTGTAACTAAGATATTTGAATTTTTTAACTAAAAATATCAATTTTCAATGAAGATATTTGAATGTTTTACCAAAAATATAATTTTTTAACAAAAAAGTTCATTTTTAACCAAATAGTTTAATTTCCTACCTAATTATGCTATTTTTCAGCCAAGAGAACAATTTTTCTTTACAAAAATTGAATTCATAATGTCCTGGAAGTTAGATCCGCAAACTTATTCTTTCCAAAAAATTAAAGTTGTGCTAAATTTATATATAATAATAAAATAATAAATGTATTTTTTGTTTGAAATTAATTTTCTTGATTAAAAATTAATCTTTTTGGTCAAAATTTGAATGATTTTATTTAAAATTTCACCAATTCAGTTAAAAATTCATCTTTTTGGTTTAAAATTAAACTAGCCTATTAAAAGTTTACAATTATATTTGAAAATTCATCACTTTGTTTAAAAATGTAACTATTTTTTTTAAAGTTGAATTTTTTTCTTGAATGTAATTTTTTCAACTGAAAATTTAACTTATTTCAATTGAAAAATGCATAATTGTAGTTGAAAATTCTTCTGTTTGGTTATAGATTTTTTCTTTAACATGAAATTTTAGTATTTAAGTTCTGGTTTACGATTTATATTTTTTAGTAAAATTTTTTCCTTTAAAAATTCAACTATTTCAGTTGAAGATTCAACTTTTTTGATAAAAAATCTGGTATTTTGTTTAAAAATTGTATTTTTTCTAGAAAATAAATATTTTTTATTTGAAAATTAATCTTCTTTTTTAAAAATTCAACATTTTGGTTGAAAATCCAATTTCATATTTTTAGTTGAAAACACATTTGTTTTGGTAAACATTAATTTTTTGGTTTGAAAATTAAAATTTTTCGTTAAAAAGTCATCTATTCTGTTGAAAAATTGTATTGTTTTTTGTAAAAAATTAATATTTTATTTTAAAAATTCATCATTTTGTTTGAAAATGTAACTATTGTTTTGAAAGTTATTTTTTTTTTGCTGGAAGTAATTTTTCTTCAACGGAAAATTTAACTTATTCCAATTGAAAATTCCATAGTTGTAGTTGAAAGAAAATTCATTTTTTTGTATAAACACGCATTTTTTTGTTTAAAAATTAAAATATTTTGTTGAAAAATTGTATTTTTTTGGTAGAAAATTAATCTTCTGGTGTTCCATTCAATGATTTATCATTTTAGTTAAAAATTCATCACTTTGTTTAAAAATTGAACTGTTTTGTTGAAAATCCGTCCTTTTTTTTATTTAATTAGTTTTTTTCTTGTTTAAAGTAATTTTCCAACTGAAAATTTAAATGATTCCCATTGAAAATTCCAGAGTTGTAGTTGAAAACACATGTTTTGTTAAACATTCATTTTTGGTTTGAAAATTAAAATATTTCGTTAAAAAATCATCTATTTTGTAGTTGAAAATACATCTGTTTGTTCAAATATTTTTTTCCAAATGGAACTATTTCGTTAAACAATCATCTATGTTGTTGAAAAATTGTATTTTTTGGTAAAAAATTAATGTTATTGTTTACTATTTTGTTGAAAATATATTTTTTTAATTAACTTTTTTAACTGAAAGTTTAACTATTCCATTTTTGTTAAAAAATTGATACTCTTTAGTGGATAATTTAAGTTTTCTTTTTTCAAAATGAATTTATTTTACAACAGTTTGAACTTTTGTGTTAAAAGATGTTTAGGATGAACATTTTGAATTAAAATAAATATATTTTTTTTGGTGGCAAATATTAATGTTACTTTTAGTTGACCGGGAAAATTGATTGGCAAAAAATTGATCTTTTCAAGTTCAAAATTGGGCGTGTAATCGTAAATAAAATGAAATTTTTCGGTTACAGCGAGCCTTCAAATGATGCAACGCATGTCGTTACTGAAAAGATTAAAAGTACATGATGGATGTGTCAATTCGATTTGCTGGAATAACAGCGGCGAATTGATTTTGTCTGGAAGTGATGATCAACATTTAGTTCTTACGAATGCCTACACTTATCAGGTATTTTTTTTACGATTTTTTATTTTTATGTTATATTTTATTGAAAATACTGTAAAAAATTATATATGAAATTCCACCAATAACTGATTTTTTTTATGTTCAATCAACGAGAATGGAATTCTACATTTTTTTTGTAAAATTTCCGGTTTTCGTGCAACATTTCAAGATTTTTTGGACGGGATGGAAATTTATTTTATGTTAGGTAGGGAATTTTTAAAAAAAGTTTCCAGAATCCGGATTTTTTTTTGCTTCTAACGAAAAAATTAGCGTCATCGACAATAAGGTTTCTGGGGAAATTTTTATTTTTATTTTTGGTTTTATTTTAAAAGATTAGTCTTAAGCTTTGAAGATTACAACATTCGGCGAAAAAGTATCTGGCACATTTTGAAACAATTTTTTTGTTTAACTTTTACAGGATTTTAAAAAGTTTTAGAAGCTTTTAAAATATTTCATAAAATGTATTTTTCTTTAAACATTTTGGACCAAAATTTTGAACCTTTTTAAAGATTTTGAAAGGCTTACAAATATTAATTTTTTTTTCAAGATTCCAGAGAAAATTGTAATTAATTTTTTGTTTTGAAAAATTAATTTAAAGAAAATATTTTTAAATATTTTAAAACATTTCAAATTATTTTCTAAAATATTTCAAATTTAAAACATGATTCATGAAATTTAAAACAAAAAATGTATTTTTGAAGATTTCAAACCAAAAATTCAAAAGATTTTATTATATTATACTAACTTTCATTAAAAACGATTTCTAAACATTGCAAAAAAATTCAAAGTTGTCAAAAAGAAATTTGGAAGATTTTAATTTAATTTAAAAAATTTTTCAAAATTTTACGAAACATTAAAATTATTTTTAAAAATTCAAAAATAATAAATAATTTGAAAGAATTTCAAAAAATTTCTAAACACATTTTCACATTTTCCAAAGGTTCCTGGGAATATTTAAAGTGATTGTTTATTTAAAGATATTGATTGTGAAAGAAGAAAAAAATGTTCTCAGGTTTTCTGGGAAAAATGTTAATGATTTTTTATTTTAAGGAAGTATTTAATAAGATAATTGTAAAGGATATTTTTTTAAATTAATATCAGGGTCGATAATATTTATGTTTGTTCTGCAATTAATTTTTTTTTAAATTTCTTTAATCTGAGGAAAAATTGAAATCATTTTTAGACTATTAGAAGTTTTGAAAGATTAAAAAAAATAATTAAAAAATTGAATAGATTAAAAAAAAACTTTAAACAAATCATAGATTTCAAAATATTTCGATAAAGAATCTGGAAAATGTTGAGGTTTTTTTTAATGTTGTATAATTTTAACGATTGTAGGAAAACTGAATTATTGCCGCCAAATATATTTGGAAGTTTTTAAAATATGCGAAAATAATTGAAATCTTGAGAAAAATAAAAAATAAAATTCTAACAAAATGTAGATTTTTGAAGAACTTGCAAAAAGAAGATTCTTGAAAATTTTGAAAGGTTTCAATCGAATCAAACAATTTTCTATAGATTCATGGGAAATGATTTTTTATTTGAAAAAAAAAACGGATTCTGAGTGGAAATTGAAAAATATTTCAAAACGCTTCCTAAAATTCCAAAAACGATTTTTGAAGATTTTAAAGAGTTTTTAAAAAATTTTGTTTGATTACACAAATTGAGAAAACAAATGAGAAAGTTTAAGAGACATTTAGAAATTTTGAAATCAATCAATTACAACTTTTTTTTTTAAGATTTTGAAAACATGAATTTCCAACTAAATAATTTGAATTTTTAATGAAAATATTACAATTTCATAAAAGTTTAATTTAAAAGTAAACTTTTTTCATGAAAATTAATAGTTTTTAGTTGAAAGTTCAACTGGTTTGTAGAAAATTCATCTGCTTGGCTTGAAAATTCAACAATTTTATAGAAATTGAAACTATTTTGTTTAAAATAACTAAATAAATAATTTTTTGTCTTGAAAGTGTAACAATTTGGTTAATTTTTTTTCTTCCTTGACTGAAAAATCTTTTTTTGTAGAAAATTCATCTTTTTGTTTTGAAAATTCATATTTGTAGGCTAAAAATTTAAACATTTGTTAAAAAATTTAACTTTAAAAAAATAATATCTTTTGCTTGAAAATAGTAATAAAATTTTTTGTAAAAATTATTCTATTCGAGTTGTGAAGTCAAATGTTTTCCAACAAATTCGACCTTTTAGTTTGATAATTTCTCTTTTTGGGTTCAAACTTCATTTGGTTTAGTAGAAAATCAATTTTTTTTATTGATAATTCAAATATTTTGTTTAAAATTAATCTTTTTGGATATAAAATTCATCTTTTGGTGGAAGTAGCCTTTGTAATTTCAAGTTAATTATTTTTTATTTGTAAGTATTTTATTATATTTTTGTTTGAGAATTCATTTTTTTTGTTGTTGAAAGTTTTACTGAATTTTAACTGAATTCTTAACCGAATAGTTGAATTTTCTACTAAAAAAGATAAATTTTCAACAAAAAATGAAATAGTTAAGTTTTCAATTATAATTATTAATTTTAAAACAAAAAAAGGATTTTCAACAAAATAGTTAATTTTTCAAGTAATGAGATCGATTTTAAACTAAAATGATGAATCTTTAACCAAAAAAATCAAGTTGTTAACAAACTAGTTCAATTTTCAACCAAGTAGTTGATTTTTGAAGCCAAAGAGACGAATTATTAACAAAACAGTTTTATTTTCAACCTGGAAATACTAGTTTTTAACAATAAATGTAATAGTAGATGTTTAATCAACCAAAAAGTTTAATTTTATATTAAAAAACAGTTAAATATAACCAAAAAAGATGAATTTTCAATAAAATAATTGAATTCTCAATTAAAAAAAAATTATTTTCAGTTACAAACCAAAGACATATATTTTA
Source organism: Belonocnema kinseyi (assembly GCF_010883055.1). Classification (NCBI taxonomy): domain Eukaryota; kingdom Metazoa; phylum Arthropoda; class Insecta; order Hymenoptera; family Cynipidae; genus Belonocnema; species Belonocnema kinseyi. The sequence continues at coordinate 20,034,794 of NC_046664.1, read as the reverse complement.
TATCAAATAGTTCAATTTTCAACTAATAAGATAAAATTTCTTTCACAAAAGATGATTTTTTATCATAATACATCAATTTTTAATCAAATAGTTGACATTTTCTAACAGAAAGGCGAATTTTCAACAAATTACATAATTTTTTAATCAAATAGTCGAATTTTCTAGACAAAAATGGGAATTTTACAAAAATTAGATACTTTTTTCACTAAATATTTTGTACAATGGATGAGATGTTATTTTAAATTTTATTTAGTTAATTTTTTTACTATTTTTTTCGTTTATAAAATCTTTGAACCAAGTTGAATTTTTAGACTAAAAAAGACGAATTTTCTTCAAAACATTTTATTTTTGTACCAAATAGTTAAAATTTGATACCAAATTGTGAAATAATAATTTTTAAAAAATTACAAATTTACAAGAAAAAAAAAACGTTCTAGAATTAAGGTGTTTAATTTTTAACAAAAAATGTAGTAGTTAATATTCTAAGAAAAAGATTGTAATTCAAACTAAAAAGTTGGATTTAACTAACAAAAACAAATTTTCAATAAAACAATTGTATTTTTAATAAAAAAATTTATTTTTTCCAAAAAAAAAGAAGAATTTTCAACCAAATAGTTAAATTTTCGTTTTTAAAATATAACTTTAAAAAATTTCAACTAAAATTATTAATCTTGAACCAAAAAAATTAACTTTTGAAAAAGTAGTAGTTGATATTCTAACAAAAAATATTTTAATTCAAAATAATAAAAAAAACAGTTGGATTTGACAAAAAAATTAATGTTTTTACAAAAAAGAAGAATTTTCTACAAAATACATACGTTTTCAACCAAATAGTTCAATTGTTTACCAAATTGTTAAATTTTCAAATCGAGAATATGAATTTTCAATAAAAAAGTTAACTTATAAATAATCAGTCGGAGTTCAAACAAAATATTTATATTCAACCCAAAGATCTGATTTTTTAATCAAAACAGATTAATTTTCGATCAGATAGCTGCATTTATAATTAAAAAAGATCAAATTTCTACAGAAGAAAATTACTTTCAAAGCCAAAAACATAAAATAAATAAAAGTTGCAATCAAATTGTTGAATTTGCAACCAATAGGTTAATTTTTCAGCAAAATAGTTCAATATTTAATTTTCAAAACTAATACTTAGTAAACATCAAAATTAATTTTTATCTAAAATTATGATTCTTTAAACAAAAAAAGTAAACTCAAAGAATAATTTCAACTTTTAACCAAAAAGATAAATTTTTAACAAAAATGTAGCAGTTGATATTCCAGCAAAAAAAAAAAGATTTTAATTAAAAAACCATTTGCATTTCTAACCAAAAAACTGATTTTCTACCAAAAAAGATACATTTTCAATTAAGAGAATTTATTTTCAATAATAAGAAAAATTGAAACCAAAAATGGAACAGTTACATTTTTAATTTGAGGAATTAATTATTATTATCAGAAAACAAACTTTTAAAAAAATAGATAAATGTTTAACTAAAAAAAAATCCATTTTCTATCAAGAAAGACAAGTTTTTAATAAAAATTTGAATTTTTATCCAAATTGTTGAATTTTTAACTGGAAAAGATAAAAATTCAAACAAAAATTGAATAGTTGCACTTTCAGTTAAAAGAATTTTGAAAAACAAAAAAATATCGAATTTTGAACAAACTAGTTAAATTTTCAGCTAAAAAGACGAATTTTAGAAATAAAAAGATCAATTTTCAATTAAAAATGGAATAATTAAATTGTAAGCTAAAAAAATAAATAAAAAAAATAACTAGGAACAAACTATGTAATTATTATCTGAAATTTTTTTTTGACAAAATAGTTAAATTTTCTATAAAAAAAAAATAATTTTTAAATTAAAATGATAAATAAAAACGAATTTACATTGATTTGGAATATTTTTAGAATATAAGGACAAAAAACTGCAAAGTTTGCTTAAAAATAAAGTTAAATTTCGATGTTATGAAATTATTTTGACACTATTTTTCAAATTTGTACACTATTTTATATTTTATATTTACACTATTTTTTTGCTGGAAAATTAATTTTTTTAACTGAACATTTAATTATTTTATTTTTCTTTGAAAATGCATCTTTTTTTTTTAGTTAAAAATTCATCTTTTCGATAAAAAAATTAATCTTGTTTAGTTAAAAATTCAACTGTTGTCTTGAAAATTCTTTTTTTTTAATTTAGCTATTTCATTCCTTTATTGAGAGCTAATATTTTTTAGTTTAAAATTTAACTGTTTGGTTGAAAAATTATCTTTTTTAGTTGAAAATTCGAATTTTTGGTTTGGAATTCATGTATTTTGTTGAAAAATCATTTTTTTTTGTAAAAAATTAATGTTTTTAGTTGAAAATTTTTCATTTAGGTAAGGGTTCAACTATTTTATTAAAAATAAACCTTTTTGATAAAAAATTTGACTAATCCAGTTGAAGATTCGGCATTCATCACTTTGTTTGAAGAATTGTTTTTTTTTGTGGAAAATAAATTATTTAAATTTAGCTACTCTATTTTTTATTTAAAACTGTTACTTTTTAGTTGAAAATTCAACTATTGTCCTGAAAATTCTTGTATTCATTTGAAATATATTTTTTAAACATAAGGCTAGAAAATTGCAAATTTTCCTTAAAAAATCAAGTTAAATTTCAATTGCACACTTTTTTATTTCAAACTATACACTTTTAAATTTCGACTAAATAAAAGTTTAATACATGCAAAATTTTATGAAATTATTTCGACACTATTTTTCAAATTTGTGACACTATTTACATTATTCTTTATTTTATATTTACACTATTTTTTTGCTGGAAAATGAATTGTTTTAACTGAACATTTAAATATTTTATTTTTGGTTGAAAAATGATCTTTTTTCAGTTAAAAATGCACCTCTTTGGTTGAAAGTTGGTCTTGTTTAGTTGAAAATTCAATTTCTGTCTTTAAAATTCGTTTATCATTTTTTTGAAATCATCTTTTTGCGTAAAGAATTCATCTTTTTGCTTGAAAATTGATCTTTTTGGTTAAAAATAATTGCTTTAAAGTTAAACTCATTTATTGAAAACGTATATTTTTGCTTTAAAATTCATCTATTTTTTTTTTAATTTACGACACTATTTAGATTGTTTTTATTTTTATTTTTAAAGTTATGTTCTTCAGTGTGCAATTTTTTAATTTATTTAAATCTGCTTAAATGCAAAACTCCATTCTCCTAAGATTCGCTTTGTTTAGATTGTGACCAGTCAAGTTGACCGGGAATTTTACGAATTTTAAGAAAAAAAAATTTGCGAAAGTTTTATTTCCACATTTTTGTAAATAATTAAAGTATAACAAAACTGAAAAATAATTAAATTGACAAAACGATTCTAAATCCGTTCAAAATTTGAGAATTTCCGGATTGTAACTGTTTGAATTCGAAAGTTTTAATATGAATTGAGATTACTATAATATCATTTATTCCGATAATTTTCTTTTTAAACAACAATTTTGATGATTTATCAATAAAATATTTTTAATTAAAAGTTTTAGGCCTTCCTCTATATTATTTTTTATATTAAATTTAATTAATAAATTAATATATTATTTTTATTAGTTTATTTTCTAATTTATTTAAATCTGCTTCAATGCAAAACTCCATTCTCCTAAGATTTGCTTTGTTTAAATTGTGACCAGTCAAGTTTCAGTGCCACGTGAGATATTTATTTTTATCCCTTTGATGTTCAAGGCTTACTTGTTAAAATAGTGTTGCAAAAATTGCCATGGGTCATGCCAAAAGTTGTTTCGAATAAATGAAATGTCTTTGAGGTTCTTGTCAGTACTAGCTTTTCATTATACTCTATTTTCAACCAATGAAATTTTCTCTACCCATGAATTTTGCAAAGTGTAACTGAAAATGCTGGAATTCAAATCCACCCTAATTTTATTTGTACGTTTGTAAACAATTCAGGGGCAATTGCTCTTGGAAATTCAATGACTTCATCAGTGAATCATTTCTCGTTCAAGAGGATCATATTTATTTTTGAAACAATTTTGAAAAGTTTGAGTAAGAGAGATTGGTTAAAAATAGAAAAAAAACTACTGAAGAGTAAATATTTAGGGCAGATTAGCGGTGGATATGTTTGGGAATTATTAATTAAATTGAATTAATTAATTAATTATTAATTTGAGTACCCATCTGTCAACCCTTTCAAGAAAATACTTCTGTCAATTTGCTTTTGTCAAGGTTTTGACATTGGCATATACAGAATTGCAATATCTCTGCCAAAGAGATCGAAACCTTAGCACGTGTCAGTCCCGCTCTAATTTAGCTATTCTAATCTCTTAATCTGAATTTATATTTATAGGGAAATATCCCAGATTACTAAATATGTCAGGGATTTTTGAGACTGCAGAGGCAAGTTTTTAACAAGCCTTTGTTTTTATTTAGAAACCTTAAAAACAATTTATATCGATTTTTAAAGTCTATCAGGGCATTTTTTTTTAAGTCAAGTTTTTTTTTTTAGAGCGGACTTAATATTTAAACAATTACAATATAAAAATGGATAACAGTGATTCTTGATTTGTAAAGGAACTTTATTTTAATGCATTTAACAATTTTGTTGAAAATTCATTTATTCTTCTGGCTTGATGTTCATTTTCTTAACTGAAAATTCCATTATTTTAGTTAAAAATTCATCTCTATTAATATTTTTAAGTTAAAATTTAACTATTCAATTTTTGGATACAAAAATATATTTTTAGCGGAAAATTCGTCTTTTTTATAGAAATTAATTTTCTTGATTGGCAATTCAACTTTTTGATTGAAAATTCAATTATTATGGCTTCATATTTAAACAATTATAATATAAAAATGGATCAAAATGGATAAGAATGATTCTTTATTTGTAAAAGTAGCTTTATATTAATGTATTTAATAATTTTTTCGAAAATTCGTTTTTTCTTCTGGCTTGATATTAATTTTCTTAACTGAAAATTCCATTATTTTAGTTAAAAATTCATCTCTATTAATGTTTTTAAGTTAAAATTTAACTATTCAATTTTTGGATACAAAAATATATTTTTAGCGGAAAATTCGTCTTTTTTATAGAAATTAATTTTCTTGATTGGCAATTCAACTTTTTGATTGAAAATTCAATTATTATGGCTTCATATTTAAACAATTATAATATAAAAATGGATCAAAATGGATAACAATGATTCTTTATTTGTAAAAGTAGCTTTATATTAATGTATTTAATAATTTTTTCGAAAATTCGTTTTTTCTTCTGGCTTGATATTAATTTTCTTTACTGAAAATTCCATTATTTTAGTTAAAAATTCATCTCTATTAATGTTTTTAAGTTAAAATTTAACTATTCAATTTTTGGATACAAAAATATATTTTTTAGCGGAAAATTCGTCTTTTTTATAGAAATTAATTTTTTTGATTAGCAATTCAACTTTTTGATTGAAAATTTAATTATTATGGTTAAAGATCTATTAGGGATTTTTTTTTTAATGTCAGGTATTTTTGTTGAGAGCGGGCTTCATATTTAAACAATTATAATATAAAAATAGATCAAAATGGATAGCAATGATTCTTTGTTTGTAAGAGTAGCTTTATATTAATGTATTTAACAATTTTGTTGAAAATTCGTTTTTTCTTCTGGCTTGATATTATTTTTCTAAACTGAAAATTCCATTATATTAGTTAAAAATTCATCTCTTTGGTTGAGAACATGAATATTTTTAAGTAAAAATTTAATTATTCGATTTTTGGACACAAAATTGTATTTTTCAGATGAAAATTTATCTTTTTTGATGAAATAAATTTTTTTGATTGACAATTCAACTATTTGGTTAAAAGTTTATCTTTTTCAGTTAAAATTATTAAAAAATCATATTTTTGCTTTTAAAATTGATCTATTGCAGCTGAAATTAAAAATTGTATTCAGGAATTTATCACTTCGATTGCAAATTTTGTGTGTGTGAAAAATTAACTTTTTTTGGTTGAAATTTGATTTTTTTGGGTTAAAAATTCAACTATTTGGTTGAGAAGATGAAATGTCAGGCATTTTGTTGAAAAATCAATTTTTTGGTAGAAAATTAATGTTTTTGGTGGAAAATTAATCTTTTTTGCTTTAAAGTTAATCTATTCCATTTAGAGATTCAAATATTTTTTTAAAAATTCGTGTATTTTTGCTTTAAAATTCATCTATTTCAGTTGAAGATTTAGCATTTTAGTTAAGAATTTATCACTTTGTTTAAAAAATTTTTGTTTTTTGAAAAATTAATTTTTTCAATTGAAAATTTAACTAATTGATATTTGATATAAAACTGATATTTTCTACTTGAAAATTCATGTAGTTTGTTGAAAATAATATTTTTTGATAGAAAATTACTCTTTTTGGTTGAAAATTCATCATTTTCAAATAAGGATTTTATGAAATTCATCTTTTTGCTTTAAAAAGGACATTTTTCAGTTGAAGGTTCAGCATTTTAATTGAAAATTAATCAACTTGGTTAAAAATTTTGTTTTATTTTTGGTGGAAAACTAATTTTTATAACTAAAAATTTAACTATTCAATTTTTTATAAAAAATTGGTATTTTTTATTTCAAAATTCAACTATTTGATTTTAAATCGATGTTTTTTAGTTGCAAGTTTTTATAAAGCCTTTGTTTTTATTTAGAAACCTTAAAAACAGGTTATATCGATTTTTAAAACCTCTATTAGGGATTTTTGATTGAAAATTTAATTATTATTGCTAAAGATTTATCATTTTTATTGAAAATTCATCTCTTTGGTCAAATATTAATTTTTTTAACTGAAAATTTAACGATAACGGTAAAATTCTTATTTTTTGGTAAAAGTTAATCTTTTTGGTTAAAAGTTTAACTCTTTCAGTTAACTATTGAGCATTTTAGTCAAAAATTGATCTTTTTTGTTATAAATTTAAGTATTCGTCAGAAAAAATGTGGTTTTTAGTGGAAAAATCAACTATTTCAGGGTGGCCGCTGGACCTGGAATTTATTTCTTGACCGGGAATTTTACGAATGTTAAGAAAAAAAATTTGCGGAAGTTTTATTTCCATAGTTTTGTAAATAATTAAAGTATAACAAAACTGAAAAATAATTGAATTGACAAAACGATTCTAAATCCGTTAAAAATTTGAGAATTTTCAGATTGTAACTGTTTGAATTTGAAAGTTTTAATACGAATTGAGATTAATATAATATAATTTATTCCGATAATTTTATTTTTGAACAACAATTTCAATGATTGTCAATAAAATATTTTTAATTCAAAGTTTTAGGTTTTCCTTTATATTATTTTTTATATTAAATTTAATAAATAAATGAATATATTATTTTTATTAGTTTTCTTAGTTTTCTTAGGTTCTGTTTCAATCATTTTGGAAATTTCTTTAGGTCTTTTTAAATTTTCTTTTATAATAATTAAAAAAACTGAAAAATCATTTTCTATTTTCCTAGGAATATTAGGGAAATGTTTTAAATCTTTTTAAGCCTTTCACGATTATTAAAAAATTTATAGATTTTTTGTTTGAAATCTGAAAAAATATGCATTTTCTTTTAAATTTGGCGGTGGGTATTTGCACCAAAATTTCGGTACGAATAGCCCAATTTTTTGGGTCACAAACTTCATTTAAATGATTTGAAATCACTTCAAGTTCTAAATTTAATTTTAATATTGTTTAAACTTCTAAATATCTCTTAAAATTATTCTAATTTTTTATACAAAAAACAAGTGTTTCTATTGTTTTTTATAGATTCAAATTTTAAGGATTTTTTCTTTAATTTGAGGATTTTCTAAAAGTTATAGGGAAAATTCAATTCATTTAAAAATATATTTAAACGTTTTGAAAAAATTTCAAAAATGATTTTAAATTTGGAAAAATATAAAACCACTTCTAGATTCCTCAATATTTTGAAACAAAATTCTTAAGTTTTTTAAGGATGTTTAAACTATTTAAAATGAAAATAATTTAACTTGTAATTTAAGAACTGTTAAGTTAAACAAAATTTATTTCTAATTTTATAATTTGTCTAGCTTAAAATTACTTTAAAAAATATAATTTTGAACATTTTTAAATTTCGTTGCTTGATTCGATTTTTTAAATTTTATTGACCGTGAAAAATGTTTGCGAACCGGGAAAAACCCGTGAAATGACCAGGAATTTTTTTCGTCGATTAAAACGGCTACCCTGTATTTCTTTGAAAATTTATATATTTTATTAAAAATTCATCTTTTTTCTTTAAAATTCACGAATTCCAGTGAAGATTCAGCATGTTAGTTGAATATTCTTCACCTAAGTTGAATTTTTTAAAACTTATAGTTGAACTATTTCATTTTTTATTGAAAACTATTCTCTTTTAGTTGAAAATTCATCTATTTCAGTTAAAAATTCAACTGCTTGTTTGAGAATTTATGTATCTTGTTAAAAAATCGTCCTTTTAGATAAAGAATTAATCTTCTTGCTTGAAAATTTATTTTTTTCGTTGAAAATAAAAATACTTGCTTGAAAGTGTGTGGAAAATTAATTTTTTTAACTCAAAATGTAAGTATTCCATTTTTGGTTAAAAATTAATTTTTTTAATTAAAAATTCAATAATTTGGTTGAAAATTGATCTTGTTTAGTTGAATAATTCCACTGCTTGCTTGAAAGTTAAACTCATGTATTAAAAATTCTTCTTTATGTTTTTTAAATTTATGTATTCCAGTTGAAGATGTAGCATTTTAGTTAAGAAATCATCACTTTCTTTGAACATTTTTCATTGTGTAAAAAATTAATTTGTTTAAATTTAAATTTAGGTATTTCATTTCTTCATTGGCAGCTAATATCTTTTGGTTAAACATCTAACTTTTTGGTTGAAAAATGATCTTTTTTAGTTGAATATTCAACTGTTTAGTTTAGAATTAATTTATTTTGTTGAAAAATCATCGTTTTTTTAAAAAGAAAATTAATGTTTTTGATTGAAAATTTATCATTTTGGTTGAGGATTCAACTGTTATGTTAAAAATGTACCTTTTTACTTTAAAATTGATCTATTCCAGTTGGAGATTCAGCATTCATCTCCCTTTGTTTGAAGACTTGTTAACTTTTTTTGGTGCAAAATAATTTGTTTAAATTTAGACATTCCATTTTTTATTAAAAAATGTTATCCTCTTGTTGAAAATTTAACGAAATTGATCATTTTGATTGAGGATCGACTATTTTGTTAGAAATTTATCTTTTTTTTTTTTTAATAAAATTTATCTATTCCATTTGAAAAGTCAGCATTCAGAAAAACTAATTTTTTTAAATCAAAATTAAACGTCGTAATTTATGAATGAAAATTGATCTTTTTCAGTTAAAAAATGAATTATTTGGCTGAAAATTGGTCTTGTTTAGTTGAAAATTCAACTATTGCTTTAAAATTTGTGTATTTTCTTTAAACGTCGTCTTTTTAGGTAAATAATTAAGCTTATATTCTGAAAATTGGTCTTTTTGGTTGAAAATAAAACTACTTGCTTGAAAGTTAAACTCATTTATAAAGAAAATCATCTTTTTGCGTTGTCAATGTATCTATTCCAGTTAAAATTTAACATTTTATTTAAGAATTCACTTTGATCGTAAATTTTTGGTGTTAAAAATAAACTTTTTCAAAATGTAAATTTAATTATTCCATTTTTTCTTGAAAACTGTTATTTTTTAGTTAATAATTTAACTTTTTGGTTGAAAATTTATCTTTTTTGGTTGAAAATTCATCTTTTTGTTTTAAGTTCATCTCTTCCATTTGAAGATTCGACTATTTTCTTTAAAATTCGTTTATTTTTTGGAAAATCTTTTTTTTTTGAGTAAATTATTAATATTCTTGATTGAAATTTTATCCCTTAGGTGGAAAATCAAAATTACTTGTTTTAAAGTTTTAATTCATTTATTAAAAATTCACCTTTTTGCTTTAAGCTTCAACTATTCTAGCTGAAGATTTAGAATTTTAGTTAAGAATTGATCACTTTGTTTGAAAATTTTTTGTTTTTTTGAAAAATTAATTTTTTTAGTTGAAAATTTATCTATTCGATATTTAATGGAAAACTGATATTTTTTACTTGAAAATCCAACTATTTGGTTGAAAGTGTATCTTCTTTAGTTAAAAATTCCTTAAAAATTCGTGCATTTTATTGAAAAGTCTTTTTGAATAAATAAAATTAACTTTTTTGGTTGAAAATTCAACTATTTGGTTGAGAAGATGAAATGTCAGATATTTTGTTGAAAAATCATTTTTTTGGTAGGAAATTAATGTTTTTGGTGGAAAATCAAAATTACTTGCTTTAAATTTTTAACACATTTATTAAATATTCATATTTTCCCTTTAAAATACATCTATTCCAGTTGAAGATTTAGCATTTTAGTTTAGAATTTATCACTTTGTTTAACAATTTTTTGAAAAATTAATTTTTTTAATTTAAAATTTCGCTATTCGATATTTGATTGAAAATTGATATTTTTACTTGAAAGTTCAACTACTTTGTTGAAAATTGATCTTTTTCAATTAAAAATTTAACTATTTTTTGAAAATTCATGTATTTTGTTGAAAATAATATTGTTTTTTGTATAACATTACTCTTTTTGTTTGAAAAATCATCATTTCGATTGAGGATTCAACTATTTTCTTAAAAATTCATATTTTTGCTTTAAATTTGCTATATTTCAGTTGAAGATTCAGAATTTTAATTGAAAATTCATTAACCTGGTTGAATTTTTTTTTCTTTTTAGTGGAAATTACTGGTACCAAATTACTAGTTTTTGTTGAAAATTCAACTATTCGGCTAAAAATTCATCTATCTTGTTGAAAATGTATTACTTTTATTTAAAATGTTAGAAATTTGAAGCAGTTTAAATTGAATTTAATATTTTATGCTATGTAATCAATATTATAAAATTTATTTCGAATTTTTACTCAATTATCTTTTATTCAAGGTATTAACGGACTACAAAACCAGCCATAGAGCAAATATTTTCAGTGCTAAATTCTTGCCTGATAGTGGAGATCATCGTATTGTATCATGCAGTGGAGACGGAATCATTCTTTACACAGGTACGATTACCGAAATTGCATTTTTTCATACTTGTTATAAATCTTTTTCGGGCCACTGGCCCGGGAAATGCCCCGGAATTTCACAAGATCGAAAAAACCCGGGAAATTACATTGAATTTCATTTTTTACTGGGAATATAACCAATTTTTAGAAAAAAAATTGTCCTACTTTAATTTCAACCGTTTTTCAATTAATTTGTTTCAATTAGTTCTTAATTTTTTAGCGTACGTTTTAATTTACAGATTTTTTAAATGCAATTTTAAAGATTTAAACAATTAAAAATTAATAAAATATATATATATATAAACTAAAAAAAACTAAACCTAAACCTTACAATTTTAATTATTGCTCTATTTACAACAATTTAATTTGTAAGTAAAACTTTTTAATTTTCATGTATAAATAAGAATTGAACACTTATTATTCATAGAATAAAATCTAGAATTTAAATCAAAAGATTTTGGTACATCTCGAAGAAAATATTTAGAAGCCTTTTAAGAATTTTGAAAGGCTTCCGAAGAATAAAAAACATTTTCTAGGAAAGTTGAAAATAATTTTTTATTTTGAAAAATTAAATATAAGAGAATATTTAAAAAGATTTAGGAAGATTGAAAAAATTATCAAAAATTAAGGTGGAAGATTTTAAAGATATTTGTTATTTTTTGCAACGTTTAAAATAATTTAAAATGAAAATAATTTAACTTGAAATTTAAAAAGTGTAAATTATTCAGCATTTCAATACAAAATATTTTGTTGAAAATTCGCTTTTTCGTTTGCTGAAAATTAATTTTTTCTCTGAAAAATTCAACTATTCCAGTAGAAACTTTTACTATTTTATTGCAAATTTTCACTTTTTTAGTAGAAATTAATCTTCTGGGTAGGAAATTAATTTCTTAGTTGGAAATTTAATCATTCTATTGAAAGACTCGTCATTTTATTTGAAAATGCATGTTTTTGGTTTCAAATTCAGCTATTCCAGTTGAAGATTGATTATTTTAGTTGAAAATTTTTCACTTTGATTGAAAATGTGACTATTTAAAAAAAAATTAGTTTCGTTTTTGTTGCAAATTCGTTTTTTTTTACCCGAAAATGGAACTATACCAATTTAAAATTACATCCTTTTAGTTAATCATTCATAAATTTGGTAAAACATTAATTTTTAGCTGAAAAAACTATTCAATTGTTTTTTGACAATTCATTTCATTAAAAATTAATTTTTTAATGAAAAATTTATCCATTTCCTATAAAATTCATCTTCTTTGGTGAACATTAATCTTCTTTGTTGGAAATTCATCTTTTTTGTTTAAGAAGAACTATTTTATTTTTTTATATTATGGTTTTTACTAGGTAAAATGCATCAAATAATTTGTTTGAAAATTCTTCTTTTTTTTTGCTTAAAAATTCAATTATTTCAATTAAATATTGATTATTTCAGTCATTAATTAATCTTCTTGGTTGAAAATAAAATTAATCGGATAAAATTTTTATTTGTTTTAAAAATAAATTTGTTTTTTTAATGTGGTAAAAGAATTTTTAATTTGTTTGAAAATCGAACTTTTTCAATTAAAAATGCAATTCTTTGATTCAGATGATTGTTTTTTTTTAATTATATTTTTGATGAAAAATTCATCTATATTTTTGACAATCCAAATTTCGACTTGAAAATTTAATGTAGCATGTTAAAATATTTAAGAATATCTTGTGATATCAATTAAATTCCTAGAAACTAAAAACAAAAACATTATTTATAATAAATTTGGAAAAAATGATATCTAGAAAAACTGGAATTGTCAGGGAATTTTTTTCCAGGATTTGAGTTGACACCCTGCTTTTGAATTTTTATTTCAAATAAAAATGCTGAATTAAAAAAAAAGAGATTAATTTACTATCAAAACGATGAATTTTCATAAAAATGTAAGAATTCTCAACCAAACTGTGTTAAATTTTCAACCAAAAATAGGTGATCTTTTTACAAAATTGAAGGATTTTAAATCAAAGCGTTGAATTTTCAAATAAAAAATATGAATTTTTGAACAGAAAGATTCATTTACTATCAAAAAACAATTTTTTAACAAAGTTGAAGGATTCTAAACCAAAACGTTGAATTTTCAACTAAAAAAGGAATTTTTAACAAAATACATCAAATAAAATAAATAAGCACGCATTTTTAACGAAATAGTTAAATTTTTACAAAAACCAGAATTATTACTTGAAAAAATAATAATTTGCGATCAAAAATGGAATAGGTAAATTTTCAATTACCAAAGAAATTTTTCAAAACAGAAAAAAAGGAATTTTTAACAAAACAGCTCAATTTCCACCGAAATACATGAATTTTTAACTAAAATTTGGAATTGGCAACCAAAAAATGCATTAAAAAAAATGCATTTCAACTTTAAAACCTAGTTTTTAAATTTTTAACCAAAAAGATGACTTTGTAAACAAAAAGGTGAATTTTAAGATTTAATTTAATTTAAGAATCTTAACGAAACAGATTAATTTCGAAACAAAAAAATTAATTTTATACTGAAACGGACGCAATTTTAACAAAATTGAAGAATTCTGTAGCGAAAAGTTGAATTTTCAACTAAAAAAGAATAATTTAATACAAAAAACGAATTTTTCAAAAAATATTTCAATTTGAACATACAGTTGAATTTTTACTTAAAAAAGAATCGTTTTCGACCGGAAATGGAAAAGCTAGATTTTTAATTACCAACGGAATTTTAAAAAAAGGAACTTTTAACAAAACAGTTCAATTTGCTTGAAAGAATTTTTTTTGATCGCAAACCTATTTATATTTTTTAGATTTAATGCGAAGAACAGAAACTTTTCACAATCAGTTCAATTGCCACAGTGGAACGACTTACGAAATAGCTACAATACCTGGTGAACCTCATAATTTTCTTAGTTGTGGTGAAGATGGAACCGTAAGATGGTTCGATCTTCGGATAAAGGACAAGTGCCATGAGCCACGATGTAAAGAGGTAAAGCTTCTTCTTTTCCCTCAATTTTCTGCTTTTTATTTTGTTTAAATTAATAATTTGTGATTTTTTTTTTCATAAATTTTTTATTTTATTGAATCAGGATGTGCTGATTTCTTGTCAACGAGCCGTTACTGCACTTTCTGTTAATCCTGTAATGCTTCAACAAATTGCGATTGGCTGTTCAGACAGCACAGTGAGGACCTTTGATAGAAGAATGCTTAGTACACAGGCTACAGGTAATTTGATTTATTTTGTTAAATCTTTTTTGGTGGAGACCGGAAATTTAATTTAAAAACCGGGAATTTACTTCTGATTGCAGTAAAATTCCAAAATTTAAGAAATTTAAATTAGATTAAAATCCAAATTAAAAATCCTATTTATCTGCCTTCTCGTTTTTCTTTTCTCTTTTTTATTTTTGTCCGAAAATTATTCTTTTATTTTATTTTTAAACAAAAATTTTCAGATTACAATAGAATCTTTGTTTTGCTTTTTTAAACAGAAGTTTGCATCAGTAAAATTCAAGTTTTCATTATTTTAATCATTTTTGTCAATTTAGAAAAGTGATTTCTATTTTATCTATAGTCGCAGTGTTTTATTAGTTTCATATTATTAAATTTTATGTGACAGTTTATTCGGGTATTATTGAATTTTTACACTAAGAAAGATAAATTTTTAACTAAAACATGGAATGGTAAAACTTTCAATTAAAAAAAAATAAATAAAATTTAAAATATAAAAAAAAAGAATTTTCTACGAAGTAGGTGATACTTTCTTTTACTAAATGATTGAACTTTCAAGACACAATGGCCAATTGTCTCTACAAAATATTTGTGTTATCCCATAATAAATGTAAAATTTTGATATAAAAGTTAATTTGATAACAAAAAAGTTAAATTTCTACTTAAAAAGGAATCATTTTCGACTTTAAAATCTATTAGTGGAATTTTCAACCAAAAAGATGAACTTTTTATCGAAAAAAAAGGAATTTTTAACCAAATTCAAGAATTCTGAACCAAAAAGTTGAATTTTCAACTAAAAAATATGAATGTTTAAACAAAAAGATTAATTTACTACAAAAAAAGACGAATTTTTAAACAAAAAGATTAATTTACTACCAAAAAGATAAATTTTTAATAAAATTGAAGACTTCTTAACCAAAGAGTTGAGTTTTCAAATAAAAAATATGAATTTTTAAACAAAAAGATTAATTTACAAACATAAAAGACGAATTTTTAAGTAAAATATGAGTTTTTAAACAAAAAGATTAATTTACTAGCAAAAAGACGAATTCTTAAATAAAAATATGAATTTTTAAACAAACAAATCAATTTATTACCAAAAAGACGAAATTTCAATTAAAATAGTGAACCTTTAACAAAATTCAAGAATTCTGTACTAAAAAGTTGAGGTTTCAACTAAAAAATATGAATTTTTAACA
>NC_046664.1:20015605-20019184 GCF_010883055.1 Belonocnema kinseyi | reverse complement strand
AATTTACTACCAAAAAGACGAATTCTTAAATAAAAATATGAATTTTTAAACAAACAAATCAATTTATTAACAAAAAGACGAAATTTCAATTAAAATAGTGAATCTTTAACAAAATTCAAGAATTCTGTACTAAAAAGTTGAGGTTTCAACTAAAAAATATGAATTTTTAACAGAAAAAGATTAATTTACTACCAAACATTTGAATTTTTAATAAACATCAAGAATTCTCAACAAAAAGTTAAAGTTTCAACTAAAAAATATGAATTTTGAAACGAAAAGATTAATTTACTAACAAAAAAGACGAAGAATAATATAATAAAAGAATTTTTAATCAAATTCAAAAATTCTCAACCAAAAAGTTAAATTTTCAATTAAAAAATATGAATTTTTAAACAAAAAGATTAATTTACTAATATAAAAGACGAATTTTTAATTGAAAATATGAATTTTTATACATAAAGATTAATTTATTACCAAAAAAGACGAATTTTTAAGTAAAAAATATGAATTTAAAAAAAAAAGATTAATTCACTACCAAAAAGACGATTTTTCAATAAAATTCAAGAATTCTCAACCAAAAAGTTAAATTTTCAAGTAAAAATATGAATTTTTAAACAAAAAATTAATTTATTACAAAAAAGACGAATTTTCAATAAAATTCAAGAATTCTAAACCAAACTGTTTTGAATTTTTAACTAAAAAAGATTAATTTAATAAAAAATACGCATTTTTAACAAAATAGTTCAATTTTAAAAAAAGTTGAATTTTACTTTAAAAAAAAATAATTTTCGACCAAAAATAGAGTAGGTAAATTTTCAATTACCAAATAAATTTTTCCACAAAAAAAGGCTTTTTTCAACAAAACAGTTCAATTTCCAACCGAAGAGATGCATTTTTAAATAACATTTAAAATTGTCAACAAAAAAATTCATTTTTAAGAAAGTAGTTTAACTTAAAAACCTAGTTATTAAATTTTTAACCAAAAAGATGCATTTTTTAAACAAATTAATTAATTTCCTACTAAAAAAGACTTTAAAACTTAGTTGTCTTTGACTCGTCAACCAATAAATTCATTTTTAGAAAAGTAGTTAAACTTTAAAATCTAGTAATTAAATTTGTAAACAAATAGATGAATTTTCAAAACAAAATAATTAATTTACTACCAGAAAAGACGAATTTTCAATGAAATAGGTAAATTTTCAATTACCAAATAAATTTTTACACAAAAAAACGGCATTTTTCAACAAAACAGTTCAATTTCCAACCGAAGAGATGCATTTTTAAATAACATTTAAAATTGCCAACAAAAAAATTCATTTTTAAGAAAGTAGTTTAACTTAAAAATCTACTTTTTAAATTTTTTACCAAAAAGATGAGTTTTGCAAACAAACTAATTAATTTACCACCAAACAAAAGAATTTTTAATGAAATTCAAGAATTTTCAACCAAAACAGATTAATATTTTACACACTTCAAAAATTAAGAACCAAAAAGTTAAATTTTCAACTAAAAAATATGAATTTAAAAAAAAAGTTTAATTCACTAACAAAAAAACAAATTTCAAAAAAACTCCATAATTGTTAACCAAGCTGTTAAATTTTCAACTAAAAAAATCGAATTTTGAACGAAAATTAGAATTTT
Source organism: Belonocnema kinseyi (assembly GCF_010883055.1). Taxonomy (NCBI): domain Eukaryota; kingdom Metazoa; phylum Arthropoda; class Insecta; order Hymenoptera; family Cynipidae; genus Belonocnema; species Belonocnema kinseyi. Next base: position 20,017,543 of record NC_046664.1, on the reverse strand, counting down.
TAAACAAAAAGATTAATTTACTACAAAAAAATTATGAATTTGTAACAAAATTCAAGAATCCTGAACCAAAAAGTTGAATTTTCTACTAAAATATTAATTTAATACAAAAAATGAACATTTAATAAAATAGTTCAATTTTACAAAAAGTTGAATTTTCACTTAAAAAGTAATAATTTTCGACCAAAAATGGAATAGGTAAATTTTTAATTACGAAAGTAATTTTTCAACAACAACAAAAAAGGCATTTTTAACAAAACAGGTCAATTTCCAACCAAAGAGTTAAATTTTTACCTCACATTTTGATTCGTCCACCAAAAAATGCATTTTTCAGAAAGTAGTTAAACTTTGAAATCTATTAGTTAAGTTTACAACCAAAAAGATGAATTTTTAAACGAAAAGATTAAGTTTCTATAGAAAAAGAAACGAATTTTTAACAAAATTCAAGGACTGAACCAAAAAAATTGAATTTTCAACCCAAAAAGATGAATTTTTAACAAACTTTAAAGATTCTGAATCAAAAAGTTGAATTTTCAACTAAAAATATGAATTATTAAACAAAAAGATTAATTTACTACCAAAAAAGACGAATTTTTAACAACATTCAAGAATTCTGAACCACAAAGTTGAGATTTTACTTTAAAAATAATAGTTTTCGACCAAAAATAAAATAGGTAAATTTTCAATTACCAAATAAATTTTTCGAAAAAAAAAGGAGTTTTCAACAAAACAGTTTAATTTCAAAGTAAAGAGTTGAATTTGTAACTAAAATTTTGAATTCACAACAAAAAAATGCATTTTTAAGATAGTAGTGCAACTTTAAAACCTAATTGTTACATTGTTAATAAAAAGGGTTAAGTTTTAAATAAAAATATTAATTTTCTACTGAGAAATAATAATTTTTAATAATGTTCAAGAATTCTCAACAAAAAAATTGAATTTTCAATCAAATTCCAGAATTCTCAACCAAAAAGTTGGATTTTCAAATAAAAATGATGAATTAAAAAAAAGAGATTAATTTACTATCAAAAGGATGAATTTTCAACAAAATTGAAGAATTCTAAATGAAAAATTTGAAATTTCAACTAAAAATATAATTTAAAAAAAAAAAATATTATTTCACTATCAGAAAGACGAATTTTTATTAAAAAATCAAAAATTGTCAACCAGACTGTTGAATTTTCAACTAATAAAAGATGAATTTTTAACAAAATTCCAGAATTCTGAACTAAAAGGTTTAATTTTTGACTAAAAAATATACATTATAAACAAAAAGATTATTTTTCAATAAAATTGAAGTATTTTTAACCAAAAAGTTGAATTTTAAACTAAAAAAGATGAATTTTTTAACAAAAAGATTAATTTACTAACAAAAAAGACAAATTTTAAATAAAATTCAAGAATTCTGAAAAAAAGATTGCATTTTCCAATAAAAATGCTGAATTAAAAAAAAGAGATTAATTTACTATCAAAAGGATGAATTTTCATAAAAATGTAAGAATTCTCAACCAAACTGTGTTAAATTTTCAACCAAAAATAGGTGAATTTTTTACAAAATTGAAGGATTCTAAACCAAAACGTTGAATTTTCAACTAAAAAATATGAATTTTTAACAAAATAAATAAAATAAAATAAATAAGCACGAATTTTTAACAAAGTAGTTCAATTTTTACAAAAAATAGAATTATTACTTAAAAAAATAATAATTTGCGACCAAAAATGGAATAGGTAAATTTTCAATTAGCAAAGAAATTTTTCAAAACAAAAAAAAAAGGTATTTTTAACAAAACAGCTCAATTTCCAACGAAATACATGAATTTTTAACTAAAATTTGAAATTTGATCAAATTAAACAATTAATTCAAGAACATTGTTTATCAATGCCACATCAAAAATCACATTATTCGCGAGAATCGACTGAGTTAAACTATTTTGCGAATCC
>NC_046664.1:19992569-20015505 GCF_010883055.1 Belonocnema kinseyi | reverse complement strand
TGAAACTTTAATTAATTATTTCTCTGTAAATAGACGGTCAATCAATCTGAAACTTCGCAGATGTATTCAAAAATAGTTAAAGAAGTTATAATAAAAATTTGAATTTAAAAAAAATTGAATTTTCAATTAAAAGGATCTATTTTCAAGAAAAGAAAAACGAATTAAAAAAAAAAATTAGTTACAGTTTTAATCGAAAATGTGTTTTAAATTTTCAAACTTAAAGAGGTTAATTCTTAACCAAAAATTTATGTTTTTAGTTAATTAATTTTTAATGAAATAAACGGATTTTTTTAATAATAGTTTATTTTAAAGCAAGTAAATGAATCTTTAACAAAAAACGTAAAATATAATAGTTGATATTTCAACCAAAAAATATTTTAAATTAAAACAAAAAAGAACAACTTTTCCACAAATCACGTAATTTTTTAAAATATAGAGATCAGTTTTTAACCATAAATAATAGACAAATTTTCAATCAAATAGAAGAAGCTTGAGCCGATCAAATTTCAATAAAAAACAGTTGAATTAAAACATAAATAAATTTTGAAAAATAAGACGATTTTTCTTTAAAATAGTTGGATTTTTAATTTGAAAATATATTTGTGTAAATTTGTAAATGTTCTCGAATGAAAAAATTTGTCTTTAAATAATTCAATTATTATTCTCATTCTCATACTAGTATAAAATAGTTTTATGTATAAAATTACATTTATATTTTGTATTTAAAAATACAAGTATTTTTATTATTAATTAATTTTTTTTTTTTTTATTTATTTTTTTATTGCATTTTTTGTTGGATATTATAATTTCACAGAGAATTCAATTGCATAAATATAATTGTTCTACAGGTTGGGTAGATAATGGAACCACATCGAGACCTTTATGTAGTTTTACGGTACCTGAATTTGAGGGAAACTCTTATAGAATAACATCCTTAAGCTACAGTCCTGATGGTCAAGATGTTCTCGTTAGTTACAGCAGCGACCATCTTTACTTATTCAGCGTAAAGGTACTTGCTTCAATTTTATTTTTAATTATCAGAATGAAGACTTGATCGAGAAATTACCGAGAATTTATTTCTGATTTTAGGAAAATTTTATTTGGTTGGTTGAAAATTAATTTTTTACTGGAACTTTAACTTTTTTATTTTAAGTTGAAAATTTATCCGTTTTAGATGAAAATTTAATTGTTTACTGTTGTTAAAAATTTGCCATTTTTTTAATAGGAAAGTAATCTCATTAGTCGAAGGTTCAACTGTTTTGATTAAAATTTATGATCGCAGGAAAAATCAAGTTGTTATTATTTAAATAATTTTGGAAAATTGTCTTTTTTTATTAAAAATTATTCTTTTGAGCTAAAAATTTAAATTTTTGGTTACAAATTAATTTTGTTTTGTTTGACGATTTATCATTTTATTTTTTGGTTTTCAAGTTTTTAGTAAAAAATTAATATATTTTATTGAAAAATTTTATTTTTCGGTGGAAAATAATTCTTTTGGGTTGAAAGTTCAACTACTTTGTTAAAAATCAATTTTTTGTAACTAAAAATTTAATTATTCGAGTAGAACATTTAACTATTTTCACTGAAAATTCATTTTTGTTTTTGTTTTATTAAGAATTAAATTCTTAACAGAAAATTTAAGCATTCTATTTTTTGTTGAAAATCTATCTTTTTGGAACAAAACTCAACTATTTGGTTGAAAATTTATATTTTTCACTTCGAAATTAAACTAGATGTTTTAAAATATATGTAATTTGCGAAAAATTTGCCTTTTTTTAAGAAAATTTATCAGTTTGGTTGAAAGTTGGTCTTTTCGGTTCAAAATTCATTTTTTGTTTTGCAGAAATTTAATCTTTATGGATAAATAATTCAACTTTTTGGTATAAAAATCAACTATTCATTTGAAAATTTGATTTTTTCTTGGTTTTCAGCTAAAAATTAATGTATTTTATTGAAAAATTGTTTGTTTTTTTAAATAAAAGATTATTCTTTTGAGTTGGAAATTTAGCTATTTAGTTAACAATACATTTTTTTTGGTTGAAGATTCATAATTTTCGTTAAAATTAATTAATTTAACTGAAGATTTAATTTGAAATTTTTGTGGAATATTTATATATTTCTTGTATAGAAATTTAAATTTAGTGAAATTTTAATTCAAAATTAGACTATTTCGTTGGAAGTTTATTTTATATGTTTGGAAATTAATTTTTTTTACTGAAAATTGATCAAATATTCTATTTTTGGTTAAAAATTCATTTTTTTAGTTGAAACTTTATGTATTTTGTTTAAAAATTATCTTTTTGGGTAGAAAAAATTAATCTTTTCGGTTAAAAATTCAACTATTTGCTTACAAACTTTTTTTTAATGCATTTTTTTGGTAGAAGACTCATAATTTTAGTAAGCAATTAATTTATTTGGTTAAAAATGTAAATATTCTGTTAAAAAAATTTGTTTTTGTTGAATTAAAAATAAATTTGTTAACTGCAAATGTAACTTTCTATTTTTGCTTTATAATTTATATTTTTTAGTTGAAAATACATTTATTTGGTAAAAAACTCGTTTTTTTGGGTTGAAAATTTTAATTTAGTTGAAAATTCATATTCTCGATTAAAAATTCATCTGTCTGGGTAGAAAATTCAACTATTTGGTCAAAAATTAAAAAAACCTTATTTAAAAATTGAAATATTTGGTTAAAAAGAATTTTTTCAACTAATAATTTAACTATTTCTGTAGAAAATTTAAATATTTGCCTGAGCATCCGTTCTTGGTTTTTTTTTGTTAAGAATTATTAAATTTTTAACAGAAAAATTAAGCATTCTATTTTGGTTGAAAATGTATCTTTTTAGGCAAAAACTCAACTATATGGTAATTGATATTTTTTTATTTAGAAATGAAACTAGTTGTTTGGATATTCATATAAGTTGCGAAAAATTCACTATTTTTTTTTTAGAAAATTGATCTTTTATGGTTTGAAATTCATCTTTTTGGCATAAAATTCGACTATTCAGTCGGAAATTCATCATTTTTGTTGAAAATTGATCTTTTCTTGTTGAAAATTAATCTTTTCTTGTTGAAAATTAATCTTTTCTTATTGAAAATTCAACAATTTGGATAAAAACTGATATTTTTTCATTAAAATTTAACTATTTCATTTAAAATCCACATATTTTGTTGAAACATCGATTTTCTTTAGAAAATTATATTGTTCTTTGAAAGTCAATCTTATTTAAAAATTCTTGTTTTCGGTTCAAAATTAATTTTGTCTTGTTGCAGACAATTAATCTTTATGGTTGATAATTCAATTTTTTGGCATGAAAATCAACGATTCATTTAAAAATTTTATTTTTTTGTTGGTTTTTAGTTAAAAATTAATTTATTTTATTGAAAAATTGTATGTTTTTTAAATAAAATATTATTCTTTTGCGTTGGAAATTTAACTATTTGGTTAAAAATTCATTTTTTGGTTAAAGACTTAACATTTTAGTTAAAATTAATTTACTGAACTGAAAATGTAACTATTCAATTTTTTGTGGAAAATTTATATATTTCTTGTATAGAAATTTAAATTTAGTAAAATTTTAATTTGAAATTAAACTTTTTCGTTGAAAATTTATTATGTGTTCGGAAATTAATTTTTTTACTGAAAATTGATAAATATTATATTTTTGGTTAAAAATTCATCTTTTTTAGTTGAAAATTTATGTATTTTGTTCAAAAATGGTCTTTTTGCGTAGAAAAAATTAATCTTTTCGGTTAAAAACTCAACTATTTGATTACAAACTTTTTTTTAATACATTGTTTTTTTTTTGTTTTTGTTAAAAATTATTAAATTTTTTACAGAAAATTTAAGCATTCTCTTTTTAGTTGAAAATTTATCTTTTTTAGATAAAAACTCAACTATTTGGTTGAAAATTTTTATTTTTATTGTTTGTTTTTTTCTGAAAAATTATTATTTTGCGTTGGAAATTAGACTATTTGTTTGAAAATTAATTTTTTGCTGAAGATTCATCATTTTAGTTAAAATTCATTTTTTAACTGAAAATTTAACTGTTCCATTTTTTGTGGGAAATTGATGTATTTCTTATATAAAAATTTTAATTTAGTAAAAGTTTACTTCAAAATTAATCTATTTCGTTGAAATTACTGAAAATTTATCAATATTCTGTTTTTGGTTAAAAATTAATCTTTTTTCTTATTTAGAAATTTATTTATTTTGTTTTTGTTTGAAATACCTTTTTGCAGACTTATTATTTTAGTAACCAATTCATTCCTATGGTTAAAAATTTAAATATTCTTTTTAAAATTTGTTTTTTTTTGTTCAATAAAAAATAAATTTGTTAACTGCAAATGTAACTTTCTATTTTTGCTTTATAATTTATCTTTTTTATTTAAAAAGTTATTTTGTGAAACACTCACCTTTGTGTGGTTTCTTTGAAAATTTTTGTTTTTCATTAAACATTAAACAGCTTATTTGAAAATTGAAGTATTTGGTTGAATTTTTTTTTTTTTTAAATAAAATTAAATTTTACAACTAATAATTTAACTATTTCAGTAGAAAATTTAATTATGTTCGTGAAAATCCGTTCTTTGTTTTGTTTTGTTCAGAATTATCTCATTTTTAACAAAAAAATTGAGCATTCTATTTTTGGTTGAAAATGTATCTTTTTGAGATAAAACTCAACTATTGGGTTGAAAATTTATATATCCTTTCTATTGAAAATTTAACTATTTGATTGAAAATCCACATATTTGGTTAAAAATCAATTTGTTTGTAGAAAATTATCTTTAGTTAATCTTCTTGTTTAAAAATTTTTAATTGAGAATTTATCTTTTAAGCTGAAAATAAAATTACTTGTTTAAAAGTTAAACTCTTTTGTTAAAAAGAGGAGCTATTTTACTAAAAACTTCTTTCTTCTTTGAATGAAGATTAATTTTTTGCTGAAAATTTAATTGTTTTATTGAAAATTTGTTTCTTTTTTGGTTGAAAATAATTATTTATTTGAACTGAAAATTTATCTATTATTCCAGTTGAATATTCCATAATTTTAGTTAAAAACTCATCTCTCTGATTGAACATTTATTTTTTGACTAAAAATTTAATTATTCAATTTTTGGTTGAAAATTTATATTTTTTTAGTGGAAAATTCATCCTTTATTTAGAAATTAATCTTTTTGGTTGAAAATTCATCTAGTTGGTCAAAAAATCAACTAGTGCAATTAAAGATAAATAATTTAAGTTGAAAATTCGACTATTACAGATTTACAATTTTGGTTGAAAATGCATCTGTTCTGTTAAACATTAATTTTTAAAGTTATTTTAAATTATTTAAGTTTTGGTTAAAAAATTATCTTTTTTAATAAAAATGAATTATTTGTTTCATTGAAAATTCAATTATTATTCAGTTATTTTTGGTTGAAAATAAATTTTTACAACTAACTGTTTGCGTTTAGAGACAAATATGAATGTGTTACTTTCAGGTGGTCGGGAAAAAGCGGGAAATGACCGGAAATTTGAAATTTGTTTGAAAATAATCTTACTTGCAGTAAAAAATAAATTATTTTTCTAAAGCCAATTTTTTTTACAATTTTTTACGCAGGATCAGGGAAGTATACAGTTAAAGAAAAATGCTTCACTCGGAAAAGGAAAGGGGAAAAAACACCCTTTGCGATCTCCACAACCAGTTCGGCGTTTAAGACTGCGAGGCGATTGGTCCGATACGGGACCTGATGCCCGTCCAGAACGCGAAGGAGGCCGACGCAGTGGAACAGGTAAATTAATTTAATTCACGCTTTAAACCTATTCCCGCCCGCCTCTTTTTTTAAAAATTATTCCTCTTTTTTCTCCAGTCTTGAAGAAATTTGATTGAAAACTATTTTAATTGAGAATTAAATTAAATTATTTAGTTAATATTTGATGTGTTTCGTTAAAAATTTATATTTTCGGCTAAAAATTAAACTTTTTTGGTAAAAAAACTCAACTGTTTGGTTGAAAATTTATATTTTTTATTTATAAATTAAACTATTTGTTTAAAATTTATGTAGTTTGTGAAAAATTCGCCTTTTTGTAGAAAATTCATCACTTTGGTTGAAAATTGATCCTTTCTATTGAAAATTTAACTATTTGATTGAAAATCCACATATTTGGTTAAAAATCAATTTGTTTGTAGAAAATTATATTTAGTTAATCTTCTTGTTTAAAAATTTTTAGTTGAGAATTTATCTTTTAAGTTGAAAATAAAATTACTTGTTTAAAAGTTAAACTCTTTTGTTAAAAAGAAATTAAACAACTTCTTTGAAAATTAAAATATTTGGTTAAAAAAATCATATTTTTGGGTTGAAAATTCAATTTTTTGCAGGAAATTCGTAGTTTTTGTTAAAAATTCAACTCTTATGAGTACAAAATTAAACAGTTTATTTGAAAAATCAACTATTTTGTTGAAAAGTAATTTTTCTTTGGTTAAAAATGTATGTTTTTATCTGAAAATTTCATTATTCTAGTTTTGGTAGAATATTGAAATATACTGCTGAAAATTCATTTTTTGTAGGAAATCTATCTGCTTGGTTAAAAGATGAACAATTAATATGAAAGTTTAGCTATTTGATAGAAAATAAATTGTTTTGTCAAAAAGTCATATTTTTGGGGTGAAAATTTAATTTTTTGTTAAAAATTCGTGTTAAAAATTCAACTATTTCAATTTAGAATTTAACTATTTACCTAAAAATTACATTTTCGCGTTTAAAATTAAAGTATTTAGTTAAAAATTGATATTTTCGCTTAAAAATTGAACTAACCTGGTAGAAAACTCAACTATTTGATCAAAAGTTTACTTTCTTGTTAAAAAAATCATAATTTCGGATTGAAAATTCATATTTTTGATTAAAAATTCATATTTTCGGGTAAAAATTAAACTATTTTAATTTAGAATTTAACGATTTAGTTAAAAGTTATATTTTCGTGTTGAAAATTAAACTATTAAGTTAAAAATTTATATTTTCGATTAAAAATGCAACTGACCTGGTAGAAAACTCAACTATTTGGTTAAAAAATTACTTTGTTGTTAAAAAAATCATAATTTCGGATTGAAAAGTCATATTTTTGGTTAAAAATTCAACTATTTTGGTATCCAATTGAACTCTAATGCTGAAAATTCATTTTTTTTCGTGATTGAAAATTCATATTTCGTGTTAAAAATTCAACTATTTGAATTAAGAATTCAACTATTTGGTTAAAAATGATATTTTCGTGTTAAAAATTCAATTATTTAGTTAAAAATTCATATTTTCGCTTAAAAATGCAACTGGCTTGTTAGAATACTCATTTTTTTGTTAAAAAAAAAATCTTTTTCTTTTTCTTAAAAAATTCTTTTTTTGTTAAATTCTTTTTTTGTGAAAAAATTACTTTTTTGTTTAAAAAATCATCATTTTCTTTTTGAAAATTCATATTTTTGGTTGAAAATGCATATTTTCGGGTAAAAATTCAAAAATTTGGTACCAAATTGAACTCTTAATGCTGAAAATTCATTTTTTTTCTTGATTGAAAATTCATATTTCATGTTAAAAATTCAACTAATTGAATTTATAATTCAACTATTTGGTTAAGAATGATATTTTCGTGTTAAAAGTTCAATTATTTAGTTAAAAATTCATATTTTCGTTTAAAAATGCTACTGGCTTCTTAGAAAACTCAACTATTTGGTTAAAAAATTACTTTGTTGTGAAAAAAATCATAATTTCGGATTGAAAAGTCATATTTTTGGTTAAAAATTCAACTATTTTGGTATCAAATTAAACTCTAATGCTGAAAATTAATTTCTTTCTTGATAGAAAATGAATATTTTTCCTTGAAAATATAACTATCGGTTTGAAAATTAATATTCCCGGGTATAAATTCAAATATTTCTATTTAGAATGCAACTATTTAGTTAAAAATTATATTTTCGTTTGAAAATTCAACTATTTCGTTAAAAACTCATATTTGTACTTAAAAATTCAACTGACTTGGTAAAAAACTCAAATGTTTTGTTTAAAAAATTACTTTTTTGTTAAAAAAATCATAATTTTGGATTGAAAATTCCACTATTTTGGTATAAAATTGAACTCTAATCCTGAAAATTCATTTTTTTTTCTTGGTAAAAAAATGAATATTTTTCCTTGAAAATTTGACTGTTTGATTGAAGATTCATATTTCGGGTTAAAAATAAACAATTAAACTGCGCAATAATAAATTAATGTTTTTGTTAAAAATTCATATTTTTGCTTAAAAGTTTGAAATTTGAAATGTTTGGTAAAAAATTTATTTTTTATTGAAAAATCATATTTTGGGTTAAAAATTCATATTTTTGGTTAAAAATGAAACTAGTTGAGTATCAAATGAAACTATTTGTTTAAAAATTAAACAGTTTATTTGAAAATTTAAATATTAGGTAAAAAAAGTTTTTTTTTTGCTGAAAATTCATATTTTTTTTTGTTGAAAATGTATCTACTTGGTTAAAAGATAAAAAATTTATTTGAAAATTTGGCTTCTTGATAGAAAATTATTTATATTATTATTATTTTCGGATTAAAAGTTGATTTATTTTTCAGAAAATTCGTTTTCAGCTTAAACATTCTACGATTTGGTAGAAAATTAACTTTTTTATTAAAAATTCAACTATTTGGCTAAAAATTATATTTTCGGGTTAAAAATTAAACTATTTAGTTAAAAATTTATGTATTTCGTTGCATATTCGTATTTTCTGCTAAAAATGCAACTATTTTGGTAGAAAATTATGCAATTTTTTTGAAAATGTTAATATGTGGTACAAATTTTACTTTGTTGAAAATTCATGTATTTCTTCTAAAATTCATGTTTTTGGTAAAAAATATAATTTTCTGGTAGAAATCTCAAGTATTTAGATAAAAATTAAACAAATTTTATGAAAATGTAACTATTTGTTGAAAAATCGTCTTTTTAGCTTAAACAATCCACGATTTCGTAGACAATTAAATTTTTTTTTAAAAATTCATATTTTTGGTTAAAAATTTAACTATTTTGGCAGAAAATTACACTATTTGATTAAAAATTAAACAGTTTATTGAAAATGTAGATATTTGATAAAAAAAGTCCTTTGTTGTTGAAAATTCATATTTTGGGTTTAAAAATGCAACTATTGTGATTGAGAATTCAACTATTTGGTTCGAAATCATATTTTCGGGGTGAACATCAAACTATTTAGTTGAAATGCAATCGTTGAAAATTCATATTTTGAGCTAAAAGTACAACTTTTTTTGTAAAAAACTCAACTGTTTAGTAAAAAATTAATAAACTTCTTTGAAAATTAAAATAGTTGGTTAAAAAGTCCTATTTTTGGGTTGAAAATTGAATTATTTTCGTAGGAAATTTGTATTTTTAGTTGAAAATTCAACTATTTTGGTAGAAAATTAAATAATTTATTTGAAAAATTAATTATTTTTTTGAAAAATCGTTTTTGTTTCATTAAAGATGTATTTTTTTATCTGAAAAATTCATTATTCCAGTTTTGGTAGAATATTGAAATATATTACGGAAAATTAATTTTTTTTTGTAGAAAATGTATCTAATTGGTTAAAATATGAACAAATTATTTGAAAATTTAGCTATTTGATAGAAAACTAATTTTTCTTTTAAAGAATTATACTTTCGGGTTGAAAATTAAAATTGTTTGTAGAACCTTTGTTTTGGTTTGAATATTCCACGATTTGGTAGAAAATAAACTGTTTTTTATTAAAAATCAAAACTATCTGGTTAAAAATTAAACAGTTTTTGTTGAAAATTCATATTTTTGGGTTGAAAAATCAACTATTTTGTTGAAAACTTATGTGATTCGTTGAAAATTAATATTTTAGTTTAAAAATTCAACTATTTTGATTGAGAATTCAACTATTTAGTTGTAAATTATATTTTCGGGTTGAAAATTAAACTATTTAGTTAGAAATGCATATATTTCGTTGTAAATTCGCATTTTTCAGCTAAAAATTTATTTACTTTGATAGAAAATTAAGCATTTTTTTCAATTTTAATATTTGGTAAAAAATTTACTTTGTTGAAAATTCATGTATTTCAAAATTCATATTTTTGGTAAAAAATGTAATTGTCCTGGTAGAAAACTAACCTGTTTCGTTAACAATTAAACAATTTGTTTACAAATTTAACTATTTTTTGAAGAATCGTTTTTGTTTGATTAAAAATGTTTTTATCTAAAAATTCATTGTTCCATTTTTGGTTGAATATTAAAATATATTGCTTGAAATGTAATTTTTTTGTAGAAAATATATGTACTTGGTTAAAAGATAAAAAATTTAGCTATTTAATAGAAAATTAATTTTTCTGTCAAAAAAATCATATTTTCTGGTTAAAAATTCAATTCGTTTGTAGAAAATTCGTCTTTTTGGCTTCAATATTCCACGATTTAGTATAAAATTAATTTTTTTGTTAAAAATTCAACTATTTTATTTGAAAATTTAACTATTTGATTGTAAATTATATTTTCGGGTTGAAAATTAAAATATTTAGTTAAAAATTCATGTGTTTCGTTGAAAATTCGTATTTTCAGCTAAAAATTCAACTATTTTGGTAGAAATTTGAGCAATTTTTGTTGAAAATTTACTTTTTTTCATTATCATTTTGGGTTTAAAAATCAACTACTTTGTTGAAAATTGATGTATTTTGTTAAAAATTCATATTTTTGGTAAAAATTGTAACTGTCCTAGTAGAAAAATCTCTTATATCGATAAAAAATAAACAATTTGTTTGAAAATTGAACTATTTTCTGAAGAATCGTTTTTGTTTGATTAAAAATCTATGTTTTTATCTGAAAAATTTATTATTCCATTTTTGGTAGAACATTGAAATAGATTTCTAAAAATAAATTTTTTTTGTAGAAAATTTATCTATTTGGTTAAAAGATAAACAATTTAATTCATATTTTGGTTTAAAAATTAAACTATTTGGTTAAAAATTAAACAGTTTATTTGAAAATTTAAATGCTTGGCAAAAAAAGTCCTTTTTTGTTAAAAATTTATATTTTCCTGTCTAAAAATCAACTATTTAGTTAAAAGTGCATGTATTTTGTTGAAAACTCATATTTTGGGCTAAAAATTCAACTGTTTCGCTAAAAAGCTCAACGTTTCGGTAAAAAAAATTAAACAACTTATTTGAAAATTGAAATATTTGGTTAAAAAATGATTATTTTGTTAAAAAATAATATTTTTCGGTTGAAAATTGAGTTTTTTACGTAGAAAAATCGTCTTTTTGACTTAAGCATTCCACAATTTTGCAGAAAAAAATTCTATATAATAAAAAATGGTCTTTTTTTAAATTGATATTTATGGGTTTAGAAATCAACTACTTTTTGAAGATCCATGTATTTCGTCATAATTCATATTTTTGGTGAAGAATGTAGCTGTCCTGGTAGAAAACTCAACTATTTCGTTCAAAATGAAACAATTTGTTTAAAAATTTAACTATTTATTTAAAATTGTATTTGTTGGGTCAAAAATTTATGTTTTTATCTAAAAAATTAATTATTCCAATTTTGGTATAGTATTGAAATATGTTGCTGATAAATTTTATTTTAATTTTTCTGTAAAGAAATCATTGTTCGGGGTTGAAAATTCAATTTTTTGTAGAAAATTCCTCTTTTTGGTTTGAAAATTCTACGATTTGGTAGAAAATTAAAAAATTCGGTCAAAAATTAAACAGTTTATATGAAAATTTAAACTGTTTAGTGAAAAAAGTTATTTTTGGTCAAAAATTAATATTTTCGGGACTGAAAATCAACTATTTTGTTGAAAACTCATGTATTTCGTTGAAAATTCCTATTTTGGTTAAAAATTCAACTTTTTTGATTGAGAATTCCAGTATTGGGTAAAAATTATATTTTCGGTTCGAAAATATTTGGTAAAAAATTCATATTTTTTGTAAAAAATGTAACTGTCCTGGTAGAACACTCAACTATTTGGATAAAAATTAAACAATTTATTTAAAAATTTAACTATTTAAAAAGAATCGTTTTTGATTAAAGGTGTATGTTTTTATCTAAAAATTAATTGTTCCATTTTTGTATGAATATTGAAATATATTGCGTAAAATGTATTTTCTTTTGTACAAAATGTATCTACTTGGGTAAAAGATAAACAGTTTATTTGAAAATTTAGCTATTTACTTAAAAATTCATTTATTTCGTTGAAAATTTGTATTTTCATTTAAAAATTCAACTCTTTCGGAAGAAAATTAATCAATTTTTTTTAATTCTTATTTTGGGGTTAAAAAATCAACTACTTTGTTAAAAATGTATGTATTTCGTTTGAAATTCATTTTTTGGGGGTAAAAAATGTAATTTTCCTGGTAGAAAATTCACCTATTTCGTTAAAAATTACACAATTTGTTTAAAAATTTAACTATTTTTTGAAGAATCGTTTTTATTTGTTTAGAAATGTATGTTTTTATCTGAAAAATTAATTATTCCATTTTTGGTATAAAATATTGAAATATATTGCTGAAAATTAATTTTTTCGTGTAGAAAATGTATCTGCTTGGATAAAAGATAAACGATTTATTTGAAAATTGAGCTATTTGATAGAAAAGTTAATTTTTCTGTCAGAAATCCTATTTTTGTGTTGCAAATTGGTTTATTTTGTAGAAAATTCGTTTTTAGTTTGAACATTCTACAATTTATTAGAAAAGTAACTTTTTTATTAAAAATTAATATTTTTGTTTAAAAATTCACCTATTTTGGATGGAATTTTTTTCTTTATTGACTGAAAACCCTTTTTCTTGGTTCAAAGTTCAACTCTTTTGTTGAAAATTCCTATTTTCATCTTCGAAATTAGTCGGCTTTTATTGGTTCACCTGTTTATTTAAAATTAAATGTAAAAAATCATCTCCATGATTAATTTGAACCATATCTAGTTCGCAGATATGAGTATTAAATGAGATCATGATTTTTTTTTGTGTTTGCGTCTAGAAATCGCTCAGGCAAGACCTGTCCTTCACTTTTTTTTGTTTGAAAATTGATATAGTTCTTGTAAAGAAATTTAAATTTAGTAAAAGTTTAGTTCAAAATGAAACCGGGAATTTTATTGATCAGCGAAAAACCGAAAAAAAGACCCGGAGTTGAATTAAAAAACCGGTAATTTAATTTTTTTAGACTAAAAATGTAATTATTCCAGTATAAAATTGAACTATTTTGATAAGAATCCGTTGTTCTTTTTTTTGTTAAGAATTAAATTTTTAACAGAAAATTTACTCATTTTTTTAGACTAAAAATCAAACTTTTCCAGTATAAAATTAAACTATTTTGATAAGAAGCCGTGGTTTTTTTTTTGTTAAAAATTACATTTTAACAGAAAATTTAAGCATTATATTTTTTTTTTTTTGGAAATCTATGTTTTTTGGATAAAACTCAACTATTTGGTTTAAAATTGATCATTTTTATGTTGATATTAAACTAGTTGTTTGATCATGTAAGTATTTTGTAAAAAATTCGCATTTTTCGTAGAAAATTTATTAGTTTGGTTGAAAATTGATCTCTTCTTATTCAAAATTTCACAATTTACATGAAAATTCGTCTTTTAATTGAAAATTCAACTATTTCATTGGAAATCCACATATTTGATTCCAAATCGATTTTCTTAAGAAAATTATATTTTTCTTTGCAAGTCAATCTTCTTTAAAAATTCTTCTTTTCGGTTCAAAATTAATTTTTTTTTGTAGAAAATTTATATTTATGGGTAAATAATTCAATATTTTGGCATAAAATTCAACTATTGATTTGAAAATTTGATTATTTTTTGGTTTTTAGTTAAAAATTAATGTATTTTATGGAAAAATTGTTTGTGTTTTTTATGAAAGATTATTCTTTTGCTTTGGAAATTCAACTATCTGGTTGAAAATTCGTTTATTTAACTGAAAATTTAAGTATTCTGTTTTTTTTTTTTTTTTTATTAAAAATGTATGTTTTTATCTAAAAATTAATTGTTCCATTTTTGGATGAATATTGAAATATATTGCTTAAAATGCATTTTTTTGTTGCAGAAAATGTATCTACTCGGTTAAAAGATAAACAGTTTATTTGAAAGTTAGCTATTTAGTTAAAAATTCATTTATTTCATTGCAAATTTGTATTTTCATTAAAAAATTCAACTCTTTCGGTAGAAAATTAAGCAATTTTTTTAATTACATTTTTTAATTCTTATTTTTGGGTTAAAAAATCAACTACTTTGTTAAAAATATATGTATTTCGTTTGAAATTCATATTTTGTGGGTAAAAAATGTAACTTTCCTGGTAGAAAATTCACCAATTTCGTTAAAAATTACACAATTTGTTTGAAAATTTAACTATTTTTTGAAGAATCGTTTTTATTTGTTTCGAAATGTATGTTTTTATCTGAAAAATTAATTATTCCATTTTTGGTATAAAATATTGAAATATATTGCTGAAAATTAATTTTTTCGTTTAGAAAGTGTATCTGCTTCGATAAAAGATAAACGATTTATTTGAAAATTGAGCTATTTGATAGAAAAGTTAATTTTTCTGTCAGAAATCCTATTTTTGTGTTGCAAATTGGTTTATTTTGTAGAAAATTCGTTTTTAGTTTGAACATTCCACAATTCGTTAGAAAAGTAACTGTTTTATAAAAAATTAATATTTTTGTTTAAAAATTCACCTGTTTATTTAAAATTAAATGTAAAAAATCATCTCCATGATTAATTTGAATCATATCTAGTTCGCAGATATGAGTATTAAATGAGATCATGATTTTTTTTTGTGTTTGCGTCTAGAAATCGCTCAGGCAAGACCTGTCCTTCACACTTCTCTCATGCAGAGAATGACTGACGTTCTCAGCAGAATGCTTAACGACCCAGCCACTAGAGCCGCTTTAAGTGGAGGAGGCGAGGATAGTTTAGAAGGCGTTATGGAGCAACACGTTGAAAATAATCAGAATAATAGCGAAAACAACGGAGAAAGCAACGCCGAGAGTAATGGTGAAACGGGAAATACCGAAAGGGAACAAGCTGATAGATCACAGGGTGAGTTTATCCAGAGAATTTACTTCTAACGGTAGAAAAATTCAAATTTTCATTATTTTTATCATTTTGGTCAATTTAGACAAGCGGCAAATGACCGTGAATTTATTTTTTAACCGGGAATTTTACCAATTTTTAGCGAAAAAAAACCTTTCCAACTTTGATTTTAACTGTTTTTTTTTTAAATCAGTAGTTTAATTTTTATCTTTTTCAATTATGTCACTCATTTTAGAATGAGTTATTTGAAAACCTTTCACTTAAAAAAATTTCCATTTTAGTTATTTAATTTTTAAGCGTACATTGGAATTTAAAGATTTGATGGAAAATATTTTTGGTTGAACTACTGTAAAAATAAATAAATTAATAATTTGTTAAATTGAATTGTACTTTAAGATTTAAAAATATTTTTAATTTTAATATAACTTTAAAAATATCATATTTATAATTAAAGGCTTTTATTAAATTTCAAATATAATTTTAGTCTAAAATATTCCATTATGAAATATTCAAAACTAAAATTTGAACGTTACAATTTTAATTGTTCTATTTAACCAAATTTAATTTGTTGCATTTTTATGTATAACACCTATTATTTTTTTAAAAAATTCGAGTAATTTGAAGAAATATTTAGAGGATTTAAAAAATCCAAAATTACTTAAACCGCATAATTTAAAACAACATATAGATTTTGGCAGATTTCGAACAAAAAATTTAAAAGATTTTTAAGAATTTTGACAGGCTTCAGAAAAATAAAAAACATTTCCTAGGAAAATTGAAAATGGTTTTTTATTGTTGTAAACTAATTTTAAGAGAATATATAAAAAAAAATTATAAAGAAAATTTCTTTAATTTGGTTAGAATAAAAAAATAATTAATTTGTTAAACAACATATAGATGTTTCAAGAATTTGAAATTAAATTTCGAAGTATTTTAGGGATTTTTAAACTATTCCAAATTAAAATAATTTAACTTTGATTAATTTGAACAGAGAATTTTCAATTTTTTTAAATAAATTTATAGTTGGAACTGAAATTTATCCAAAAGAATTATAATTTTTCTTGGAAGTGGGAATTTTTTAATTTAATTTAATTCCGAGCTGGAACAGGAAATTTTTTTAAAGAATGAATTCTAATTCTGAGTTCAAACGGAATTTTTTAAAATGTTCAATTTTCAATTATTAACCAATTTTGAGTTGAAATTGGAATTTATCCAGGAGAATAACAATTCTGAATGGAAAATTGAATTTTTTAAACAAAAATGAAAACTCAACTATTTGGTTGAAAATTTATATTCTTGATTGAGATATCCAGTTCTTTTTTATATTAATTAATTTGGATGAAGATTTATCTTTTAATTGAAAATTCTACTCTTGTATTTGAAAATCCACATGTTTGATTAAAAATCGATTTTTTAAAGAAAATGATCTTTCTGGTTGATAATTCCACTTTTTGGTATAAAATTCAATTGCTGATTTGAAAATTTGATTTTTTGTTGGTTTTTAGATAAAAATTAATGTTGAAAATTCAACTATTTGGTTGAAAATTCATTTTTGATTCAAGACTCATCATTTTAGTTAAAATTAATTAATTTAACTGAAAATGTAAGTGTTCCCTTTTTTTTTTTTTTTTTTTTTTTGAAAAATTGATATAGTTCTTGTAAAGTAATTTAAATTTAATAAAAGTTTAGTTCAGAATGAAACCGGGAATTTTATTGATCAGCGAAAAACCAAAAAAAAGACCCGGAGTTGAATTAAAAAACCGGCAATTTCATTTTTTTAGACTAAAAATGTAATTATTTCAGTATAAAATTGAACTATTTTGATAAGAATCCGTTGTTCTTTTTTTGTTAAGAATTAAATTTTTAACAGAAAACTTAATCATTTTTTTAGACTAAAAATTAACCTTTTCCATTATAAAATTAAACTATTTTGATAAGAAGCCTTTGTTTTTTTTTTTTGATTAAGAATTAAATTTTTAACAGAAAATTTAAGCATTATATTTTTTGTTGGAAATCTATCTTTTTTGGATGAAAACTCAACTATTTGTTTGAAAATTGATAATTTTTCTTTTGATATTAACCTAGTTGTTTGATCATGTATTTTGTAAAAAATTCGCATTTTTCGTAGAAAATACATCAGTTTGGTTGAAAATTGATCTCTTCTTTATTCGATTTTCTTAAGAAAAATATAGTTTGGTTCAAAATTCATTTTTTTTGTAGAAAATTTATCTTGATGGGTAAATAATTCAACTTTTTGGTATAAAATTCAACTATTAATTTGAAAATTTGATTTTTTGTTGGTTTTTAGTTAAAAATTAATGTATTTTATTGAAAAATTATTTTGTTTTTTATGAAAGATTATTCTTTTGCTTTGGAAATTCAACTATTTGGTTTAAAATTCGTTTATTTAACTGAAAATTTAAATATTCCATTTTTTGTTTAAAATTGATATATTTCTTGTAATGAAATTAAAATTTAATAAAATTTTTGTTCAAAATTAAACTATTTCGTTGAAAATTTATTTTATTTGGTCGGAAATTAATTTTTTTTTACTGAAAATGTATAAACTAGTTGTTTAGATATTCATATAATTTGCGAAAAATTCTCTATTTTTTTTTAGAAAACTGATCATTTATGGTTTGAATTTGATCTTTTTTTGTTCAAAATTAATCTTTTCTTGTTGAAAATTGAAACAGTTTGGATGAAAATTGGTATTTTTCATTGAAAATTTAACTATTTCATTTAAAATCCACATATTTTGTTAAAACATCGATTTTATTTAGAAAATTATATTTTTCTTTGAAAGCCAATCTTCTTTAAAAATTCTTGTTTTCGGTTCAAAATTAATTTTTGTTGTTGTGGAAAATGAATCTTTATGGTTGATAATTCAACTTTTGGGCATAAAAACAACTATTCATTTAAAATTTTATTTTTGGTTGGTTTTTAGTTAAAAATTAATTTTCATTTTTTGCTTAAACATTCATCATTTTATTTAAAATCACAATTGAACTGAAAACGTAACTATTCCATTTTTTGTGGAAAATTTATATATTTCTTGTATAGAAATTTAAATTTAGTAAAAGTTAAATTCAAAATTAAACTATTTCGTTGATAATTTATTTCATATGTTCGGAAATTAATTTTTTTACAGAAAATTGATAAATATTCTATTTTTGCTTAAAAATTTATCTTTTTTAGTTGAAAATTGATGTATTTTGTTCAAAAATGGTCTTTTTGGGTAGAAAATTAATCTGTTCGGTCAAAAATTCAACTGTTTGATTACAAAATTTTTGTTTAAAATAAATTTTTTGGTTTGTTGAAGACTCATAATTTTAGTAATCATTTCATTTTTTTGGTTCAGAATGCAAATATTCTGTTAAAAATTGGTTTTTGTTCAATTAACAATAAATTTAAAACTGAAAATGTAACTTTATATTTTTGCTTTATAATTTATATTTTTTAGTGGAAAATTCATTTATTTGGTGAAAAACTCGTCTTTTTGGGTTAAAAATTAAACTATTTTATTGATGAATGCAACTATTTGGTTCATAATTATATTTATTTGAAATGGAAATATTTTGGTTACAAAAATTTTGTTGTTGTTAAAAATAATTTTTTTAACTAATACTTCAACTATTTCATTAGAAAATTTAATTATTTTCCTGAAAATCTGTTTTTTTTTTTTTGTTAAGAATTATTAAATTTTTAAAAGAAAATTTAAGAATTCTATTTTTGGTTGAAAATCTATCTTTTTTGGATGAAAACTCAACTATTTGGTTCAAAATTGATATTTTTGATTTAGATATTGAACTATTTCTTTGATAATGTAAGTATTTTGTAAAAAATTCGACTTTTTTGTAGAAAATTCATCAATTTGGTTAAAAATTGATCTTTTCTTGTTCAAAATTCCAAAATTTGGATGAAAGTCTTTTATTTGAAATTTCAACTATTTCATTGAAAATCCACATATTCTGTTGAAAATCGATTTTTTGGGGAAATATATATATTTTTAGCAAGTTAATCATTTTGTTTAAAAATTATTCTTTTTGATTAAAAAGGCAAGTTTTCAAGTTAAACATTTATCATTTTAGTTGCAAAATCTTTCGGGTTGAAAATAAAATTGCATATTTGGTTGAAAGTTAAACTCTTGTGTTTAAATTGTTTTTATTTATTAAAAATTCACCATTTTAACTAAAAATTCATCTCTGCTTGAAAATGTTGAAAACTTTGCTAAAAATCAATTTTTTTAAACTAAAAGTTTAATTATGTCAACAGCAAATTGAACTTTTTTTCTGAACATTCCTTTATTTTGTTTTTTTAAGAATTATATTTTTAACTAAAATTTAAGCATTCTATTTTTTGTTGAAAATGTATTGTTTCTTAGATAAAAACTCAACTATTTGGTTGAAAATTTATATTCCAGTTGCAGATTCATCCTTTTAATTGAAAATTTATCAGTTTGGTTGAAAATTGATATTTTCTTGTTCAAAATTCAACAATTTGGTAGCCAATTTTTATCCTTTGATTAAAAATTCAACCATTTCTTTAAAATTCATGTATTTTGTTGAAAAATTTTATTTTTTTATCGAAAATTAATTTACTGTTTTGTTTAAAATTAACTTTTTTGTTAAAAATTCATATTTTTGCTTTAAAAGTTTAACAGTTTGGATCCATTTTTTTTTCTTTCTAAATTGAAAAATCTTTATTTGTTCAAAATTAGTATTTTGCTTGATAAATCCATTATTTTAGTTGAAAATTGATATCTTTGGTTGGAATTTTCTCTTTTACTGAATATTTAACATTTTCATTTTTAAAGTTCAACGATTTGGATCAAATTTTTTTCTTTCCGGACTGATGAAAGATCTTTATTTGTTGAAAATGTATCTCTTTGGTTTTATTTTTAGGAATTATGTACATTAAATTGATTATTGGACGATAAATGGGATTTTAAATTTGATTTCAATCTCATTTCAATTTCATTAATTTGAACCTTTTTTGATAGAAATTTAATCTTTTTGGGAATGAAAAACGAGGCACTGCGATTGAAAAATAATTTCTTTGACTGAAAATTCTTTTCTTTTTAATTTAAAAATGAATTTTTTAACTGAAGATGCAACTGTTCCATTTTTGCTTAAAAATGTATATTTTTAGTTAAAAATTTTTATATTTTGTTGAAAGTATGTTTTTTTGTATAGGAAATTTATCTCTTGGGTTTAAAGTAAAGTTATTTTGCTGAGAATTATTTTTTTTTTGGTTGAAAATTGTTTTCACTAAAAATTTATTTCTTCTATTTTTGGTTAAAAAATCATTTTTGTTAATAAAAAACTGTATTGTGAAAATTCGTTTTTTGGCAAATCATTTATTTTTTAAACATTTTAATTATTTTAACTAACGCCCGCATTCTTTCAGTTTATATAATAATTTTTCTTTTTGAATAGATAACATTTTAAGCAGTGAAGAGAGTGAAAACCAGCCAAATGCAGAAGTCGCCGTAGATACCACTAGAGAAGAAAGTAGAGTTCAACCGACTGGTAATAATTAAATATTTTTGAAAAAAAAATCCTAAGGGTGTCCAGCGAATTTGAAAATTTTGAAAACCTTAAAAAACCTGAAAATCTCATTGAATTTCACAAATATTTCAAATATTTTAATCATTTTAAATTAATAAAAAATATTCCAGAAAGATTTCATAAGATTTCAAAATATTGTTAAACATTTCACAAAGATTTCAAGGATTTTACCTAAATTTTAAAATATTGCAAATATATTAAGGATTTAAAATAAATGCAAAAGATTTCATAAAAATTTCAAAATAATTTAAAACATTTCACAAACATTTCGAGGATTTCAAAAATTTAACCAAAATTCTAAAAGCTTTCTTCAATATTTTAATAATTTCAAATGAATGCAAAAGATTTCAACAAAATTTCAAATTGAAAGATTTCAAAATGTATTTCAAAATAAGATTTTAATATTTGAAACGATTTCCAAAGATTTTAAATATTTTGATGATTTCCAATGAATAAAAAAGATTTCAAAAATGGTACCATGCACCAGATTTCAATGATTTCCGACCATTTCAGATTTCTTTTAAATATTTCACAAAGATTTCAAACTGTTCACAAAAATTTCCAAACATTTTACAAAGATTTTACCAAAATTTTAAAATACTTTTAAAGATTTCACAAAAATTTCAAACGTTTCATAAAAATTGCATAAATATTTCAAAAGATTTTAAACAATTTAATTTTTTTTTAATATTTCATAATATTTTAAATATTTTTATGATTTCAAATGAATACACAAATATTTCAAAAATTTCATTAAGATTTAGAAAATATTAAAAAATATTTCACAAAGATTTCGCGAATTTCAAAGATTTTACGTAAATTTTGTAAAAGATTTCACAAAGATTTCAAGTATTTTAATTATTTTGAATAAATTCATAGGATATCACAAATATTTTGCAGGTTTCATAAAAATTTCATAAAGTTTCCAAATTTAAAGATTTCAAAAAGGGCGTAGTTTACCAGATTTCAAAGATTTCAAAACATTTAAAAGATTTTAAACGAATTCAAATTTGTTTAGAAGATTTAAAAAATATTTCGAACATTTCACAAAGATTTAAAAAATTTGAAAGATTTGTCGAAAGTTTTAAAAGGTTTCAAATATTTTAATGATTTCAAATGAATATAAAAAATTTCACAAATATTTTAAAGGTTTCATAAAAATTTTATCAAGATGTCAAAAGAATACAAGAATTTCAAAGATTTCAAAAAAGTTTACAGTGTCACAGATTCCAAACATTTTAAAACATTTTAAAGGTTTTAAATAATTTCAAAACTTTTAGAATATTTCACAAAACTTTCAAATATTCCACGGATTTCAAATAAATACAAAACATTAAAGAAGGATTTCACAAAGATTTCAAAGATTTCATGAAGGTTTCAGAAAATTTCACAAGAATTTCAAAGATTTTACAAAAAATTAAAAAATTTAACGAATTCACAAAAATTTCACAAAGATTTCAAAGACAAAGATTTGTAGGAAATTAATCTCATTGATTGACAATTCGTCTTTTTGGTTGAAAAATTCATTTATTTAATTGAAAATTTGACTATTTTGTTAAAAATTGTTTGTTTTTTTCGGTTAAAATTTAATTTTTTTAACGAAAATTTATCTTTTTTGGTAAAAGTTCTATTATTCAGTTAAAAAATGCAATTAGTTTATTGAAAATTCATATTTTCTGGTTGTAAATTCGAATGTTTTACAGAAAATATAATTTTTCACTAGAAAGTTCAACAATTTGGATAAAATTTTTCTTTCTCTCCTGACTAAAAAATCTTTGTTTGTCAAAAATATTTTTTATTGGAAAATTCATCATCTTATTTGATCATTTATTTCTTTGGTTCAACATTATTTGTTTAAAAATTCTTTGTTGTTTGTTGAATTTAATTTTTTTGTACTACTAATTTAACTTTTCCTTTTTTAATTTAAAATTTATATTTTTTAGTTGATAATTCAAATGTTTGTTTTTAAAGTTTACGTATTTTGTTGAAAATTTATTTTTTATTTGTTTTAGAATTCACCTCTTTTGGTAGACATTTTATATTTTTATCAATATAATAAAAGAGATTTAGGGAAAGATTTTGCAATTGTTTCAACAAATCCGTAAAGATTTCAAACGATTTTAAGAATTACATTTTTTTTTAATATATCAAACTTTTAAGAACATTTCAAAGGTTTTAAAAAATTTCAAAAGGTGTTTTAAGAATTCATATTTTCGGGTTTAAAATTTAAACTGTTCTATAGAAAATTTATCTTTTGGCTTGGGATTTCAATAATTTAGATAAACTATTTTTTTTTCTTGATTGATTGAAAAATCTTTATATT
>NC_046664.1:19986380-19992469 GCF_010883055.1 Belonocnema kinseyi | reverse complement strand
TTCATATTTATATCAATAAAATACACAAAACATTTAAAGAAAGATTTTACAAGTGTTTCAAAAAATCCGTAAGGATTTAAAAAGATTTCAAGAATTTAAATTTTTTAAAAAGATATCAAAGATTTTAGAACATTTTCAAGGCTTTAAGCATTTTCAAAAGGTTTCAAGAAATTCGAGAAGATTTCAAAAGATGTTCATGATTTCAAACGAAAACAATAGTTTTCACAAAGACTTAAGAAAGATTTCACAAATATTTTAAAGATTTTATAAAAATTTGAAAATTTCACAAATATTAAAAAGATTTCAAAGATTGCACAAAGACGACGTATTTTCGCAGAAAAATTAAGAAATGGGACAATTTGGTTGTAAATTGTTTTTTTTGTTGTTGAAATTTATTTTTTAGACTAAATATTTAACTTTTCTTTTTTTAATTGAAAATTGATCCTTTCTAGTTGATAATTCAACTATATATATATTTTTTTTTTTGAAAAAATTATGTTTTTTTTTTTAAATTCTTCTCTTTTTTGTAGGAAATTAATCTTTTTGTTAATAAATTTACACTATTTTTGTCAGAAAGTTTATATTTTTCGGTTGAAAATTAAACTTTTTTACAGAAAATTTATCTTTGGGATTTGGAGTTAAAGCATTTGGATCATCTTTTTTTTCTGAGCTGAAAAATTGTTGAAAATTCGTCTTTTTGGTTGAAAAAATCCATTAATTTAGTTGAAAATTCGACTACTTTGTTCAAAATTGTTTCTTTTTTCAGTTAAAATTTAATTTTTTACTGCAAATTAATCTTTTTTGTTAAAAGTTTAATTATTTAGTTAAAAATTTAACTGTTTTGTTGAAAATTCACATTTTATGGTTGAAAATTCAATTTTTTTACAGAAAATTTGGATCATCTTTTTTTCTGAGCTGAAAAATTGTTGTTAAAAATTCGTCTTTTTGGTTGAAAAAATCCATTAATTTAGTTGAAAATTCGACTACTTTGTTAAAAATTGTTGCTTTTTTCGGTTAAAATTTAATTTTTTACTGCAATTTAATCTTTTATGTTAAAAGTTCAATTATTCAGTTAAAAATTTAACTACTTTGTTGAAAATTCATATTTTCTGGTTGAAAATTAAACTTTTTTTACAGAAATTTAACTTTTGACTAGAAAGTTCAACAATTTGGATAAACTTTTTTGTCTCTCCTAACTAAAAAATCTATATTTTTATTGAAAACTTTTTTTATCGGGCAATTAATCATTTTAGTTGACAATTCCTTACTTTAGTTGAAAATTTGTTGTTTTTTTTTTACTAAAAATTTAACTTTTCCTTTTTTAAATTAAAAATGATCTTTTTCAGAATATTTCAAAGGTTTTTAAACAAACTGAAAAATTGTTTTAAGAATTTAAACTATTTTACAGAACATTTATCTTTTGGCTTGGAAGTTCAATAATTTAGATCAACTTTTTCTTTCCTGATTGATTGACAAATCTTTACATTTATGGAAAATTCATCTTTTTGTTTCGAAAGGTAAAAATTTTGGATGATAATATATCTCTTCTTTTTTTATTAATTGAAAATTGGTATTTTTTTAGTTAAAAATGCAACCCTTTAATTGAAAATTCATGTGTTTTGTTGAAAATTTATCTTTTTTATTTGATAATTCAAGTTTTTTTTTAAAGTTGACGTATTTTACGAATGTTTCAAAGAATCCTTAAGGATTTAAAAAGGTTTCAAGAATTTACATTTTTTTAAAAGATATCGAAGATTTCAGAACATTTAAAAGTTTTTAAGTATTTTTAAAATGTTTCAAAAAATTCGAGAAGATTTCAAAAGATTTTAATAATTTCCAACGAACACAAAAGTTTTCACAAAGACTCAAAAAGATTTCACAGATATTTTAAAGATTTCATAAAGATTTTAAATATTTTAACGAATTCATAAAGATTTGAAAATTGCACAATGGTTAAAAAAGTTTCAAAGATTTCAAAGACTTTACAATGATTGAAAAATATTCCCAAAGATTTCACAAAGACGAGCAATGTTCGCAGAAAATCAAGAATTTGTTTCCTCATTATTCTCCTGTCTTTAGAAATTGTTGACCAATAAAAAATGCAAAAAATCATTCGATTAAAAAAAAAAGAAAAGTAGACCTGGAAAAACTTGATTTCTTAAGTCTCGCAACCCTAGAGAAGACCTTTCAATTTTATTCCTAGGAATTGTTGGAACACCATGTACGCAATTCTTGCCATAAGCGATCCGTTGGCATTATTATTGATTAATTTCAGATAATGTTGATGCCGCAATTGAAGTTCGAGCCACAACGAGTAAAGCCTCGGAAGGTGATGTAAGTATGCGACAAGGAGAATTAAAATGCCAGAAAATTGAGAGTTCGAGAAAAGAGACAGCAGCAGCGTCGGCAAGTGCGGCTGCTGCTGCGGAGTCTGTTGAGAGTCGTCTACTCGATTCCACGCCTGAGACTGTCCCGATGGAAACTGAATCTAGTCATGTTGGAGAGGCGAGTCCTCTTCAAGCCCTTATCGCGAGCAAACGTCGGAAAGCTCGACTTGCCGCCGAAAGTGCAAGAAGCGAGGGTGTTATGGGGTCTTCCAGTACTGATGTGGCAAGTAGTCGCGAGGGTAGCATCATGGAGAATCTCCAGGACCGACTGACGACGATGAGAGATGGATTTCTCGAGAGGTATGACAACATCTCTTCATTTTATTGTCAACAAACTAACACCGCCATCTGTTAGAAACTTATAGAACTTACAAATAAACACATTTAATTTGCAATAAAAAAATATTGAGGTAATAAAATGAGATAAAGAGTATCCTATCCTTTAAGTTGGACCAAATTACACACAGTATGCAAAATTTCATCAAGATCGGCCAAGTAGTTTCGGAGTTTAGTGGCGACAAAGATCGTGAGACGGGATTTTTTTTTTATATAGAGAGATTTCTAGTAGGGTCAGTTATTTTATAAGGAAGTTTTCTGTCGGAATAAGCTCAGACGGGCCGTTTGACCGGGAAAATCGGGAAATGAGAGTGAATTTATTATTTGGAGGGGAATTTTTAAAATTTTTATTTAAAAGAAAATCCTTTAAAGTCAGGGAATTTCTTTCGAGAATGTGTTTATTTTTGTTTCTCAATTACAATCACAAATTTCAGAAAAAAAAGTGTTATAGTTTATATTTCAATCCGAAAAGAATGAAATTTATACAACAAATATAGATTTTTCACTCAAAAAATAAATAAAAGTTTATCGAAATTATTGAACCTTCAAGGCAGAAGACAAAATTTGTCGAGAGAAATTGAATTTTCAAACCAAAAATGTGACTTTTGAGCAAAAAATTAATTTTCCATGAAACTGATGCATTTCCACCGAACAAAAATGAAATTTCAAACTTAATTTATTTTTTCCCCCAATGAGGCGAATTTTCAACTAAAAAAGATCAATCTTTAAAAAGTAAAAGTTAAATTTTCTGTTTAAAACTGGATTAAAAAAAAAAGCATTTACCACTGAACAGATACATTTTCAACAAAAGATCTATGCTTCAATAAAAAAAAACTAACATTTTAATTTCACTTTTACCCCAGTAGTTGAATTTTTAATTAAACAAATTAATTTACAAGAAAATAATTAAACTTTCAGCCAAATACATGAATTTTCAACTCAAAATATAAATTTTTCACAAAGCAATGATTTTTTGACAAAGTGTTTCAACCAAATCTCTCAAAAAATTAGTTGAATACTCGAGCAAAGAAGAACGATTTTTAACAAAAAATTTCATTTTCATTAAAAAAAATTCTTCTAGAACAGAGGAACTTTTAAATCAAAAATATAAATTTTCGACAAAAAAAAAAAAATAATTGAATTTTCGGTTGAAAAAGATTTAAATCAAGTTTTCACGATTAAAATATAAATTTGTAAACAATGAATAATTTTTTACGAAAAAAAAATGGAATTTATAATCTGAAGAGGAATTTTTAATCAAAAAGGATGGCTTTTTAACAAAATTGTTAAATTTTCTAAAAAATAGTTGCACTTTTATTTTTTTAAAAACATAGGATTAAATTTCTCTTCAAGCAGAATAATTTTTAATTACAAGAAAAGTTTATTTTTCATCCAAAAAATATTCCAGTCGACTCTGCAAGATCAAAAACTTAATTTTTTTACGAAAAAATAAGTTTCTACGAAAAAATTGAAATTTCAATCCAAAACGACCAATTTTTTTACCCAAAAAGGAAGCTTTTTAACAGAATAGTTGAACTTTCAACCAGAAAAGATTTCAGTTCATTTTTCAAAATCAAATAAAAAATTTTAAAGAAAAAGTAAATTTTTTACGAAATAGTTAATTTTTCAAGAAAATATTTTCAGAAAAAAGTTGTATGCGAAATTTTAATTTTAAATTATTCAGGTTCGAAAATATTCAATTCAGAATAAGATTGTTCATTTTTAAACGCTTTAAATAAAAAAATGATACAATTTGAACTCTTTTCTTATAAAATTGTCCATTTAAAAAAAGTTCAATCTGAAATTTTTCAATTTCTAGCGCTTTTTATCAGAAATAATACAGTTTTAATTTCTTTGAATTTGAATATGAAAAATTGTATTAGGAAATTATTTAATTTTTAACGTTTTGATAAAGTTCTTTTTTCGAAATTATCTTATAATCTTAAATCACGGAGATTCGCGATTCTTATATTTAAAATAAAATTGTCTCATTTTGTTGAAAATACGTTTTTTCGTTTGTTTGATATTAATTTTTCTAACCGACAATTTTAATAATTTATTTTTATTTGAAAATTCGTTCTTTTTCATAGAAAATTAATATTCTTGGTTAAAAATTTATCTTTTTGCTTAAAAGTTGTGCATTTTTTTGTCAATTTTCCTTCATAATTTGTTTTTTTGGAAATAAAAATTTAATTACATAATATATTTTTTAATTACAATAAAAGTTCTCAAAAATCATTCTCTCTTAATTAAATTTTTTGTAATTAAAAAGGAATTTCGAGATAATCAGTGTTGAATTGAATCCTGCTTTGTTTGGAAAATATAAAGTGATAAAAATGATTTAATTTAATTGAATATAATTTTTAAGTTCGGTGAAAAAGTTTAGAGAGAGATTATTTTTTGTTCGAAGCGCACGTGTGCGTAAATTTATTTCATTTTTTATTTTTATAGATTAATTGTTATTTTAAATTTAAACAATAATTTCGAAAAACTTAAAACATTAAAAAATAGTTTTTCCTTAATAAGAATATTTGATTTTTGTATTTTTATTAAATAAATAATATTGATTAAACCCCCATTTTTTTATTCAGGAATTTTATTTCGAGGATTATCAATAATCCGGAACTTTCAAATTCGGTAATTTTAAAATCTCCTGAACATTATTTATCGAGAATTTTCCAATTTGGAAATCACAAATTATCTGTAATATTAGGAGATTTTTTTGTATTTCAATTTTTTTGTACTTTTTTCGGATACCAAGCAACAAATTCTTTTCCCTGGGTCAAAAATTTGAAAAAGTTTAGTTTTTTTGCAAAAAAAAAAAATGTTGATGCCATTTATCAAAAGCACATAGATTTTATCATTTTTTCTCTAAAAGGACATTTTGAAGTATAAAATTAAGAAGCATCCTTGGTTGAGAGTTGAACTCTTTTGGTAAAAATCATTATTATTATTTATTTTTTTTTGGTTTAGGATTCATCATTTTAGTTGGAAATTAATTTTCAATAAAAAAATTTCATTTTGTATCAAATAGTTTTATTTTCTTCCAATTGTGAAATTTTCAAGTGAAAAAGACAAATTTTCTAAAAAAAAACCATTTTCAACCCGAGAATATTAATTTTTAACAAAAAAGTTAATTTCCAACCAATCAGTTGAATTTTCAACAATATATTACATTTTTTTTAATATATCAAACTTTTAAGAACATTTCAAAGGTTTTAAAAAATTTCAAAAGGTGTTTTAAGAATTCATATTTTCGGGTTCAAAATTTAAACTGTTCTATAGAAAATTTATCTTTTGGCTTGGGATTTCAATAATTTAGATAAACTATTTTTTTTTCTTGATTGATTGAAAAATCTTTATATT
>NC_046664.1:19962351-19986280 GCF_010883055.1 Belonocnema kinseyi | reverse complement strand
TCGAAAAACTTAAAACATTAAAAAATAGTTTTTCCTTAATAAGAATATTTGATTTTTGTATTTTTATTAAATAAATAATATTGATTAAACCCCCATTTTTTTTTTATTCAGGAATTTTATTTCGAGGATTATCAATAATCCGGAATTTTCAAATTCGGTAATTTTAAAATCTCCTGAACATTATTTATCGAGAATTTTCCAATTTGGAAATCACAAATTATCTGTAATATTAGGAGTTTTATTTTTTTGCATTTCAATTTTTTTGTACTTTTTTCGGATACCAAGCAACAAATTCTTTTCCCTGGGTCAAAAATTTGAAAAAGTTTAGTTTTTTTGCAAAAAAAAAAAAATGTTGATGCCATTTATCAAAAGCACATAGATTTTATCATTTTTTCTCTAAAAGGACATTTTGAAGTATAAAATTAAGAAGCATACTTGGTTGAGAGTTGAACTCTTTTGGTTAAAATCATTATTATTTTTTTTTTTTTGTTTAGGATTCATCATTTTAGTTGGAAATTAATTTTCAATCAAAAAAATTTCATTTTGTATCAAATAGTTTTATTTTCTTCCAATTGTGAAATTTTCAAGTGAAAAAGACAAATTTTCTAAGAAAAAACATTTTCAACCCGAGAATATTAATTTTTAACAAAAAAGTTAATTTCCAACCAATCAGTTGAATTTTCAACAATATAGTACTTTTTTTTGGTTAAAAAATTAAATTTAAACAAAAATTTTCTACTAAAATTGTGAATCTTCAAACAATTTAAATTTTAAGAAAATGGTTCAACTTCAAACAAAGAATTTAAATTGTCAACCTAAAAAGAAGAATTTCAACAAAACAGTTATATTTTTAACAAGAAATATTGATTTTCAGTTAAGAAAAAGAATTTTCAAACAGATAGTTGAATTTTCAACCAAGAAGATTAACTTTTTACAAAAAAGTGAATTATTAAAAAATGTAAGAAATTTTCCAATAAATAGTTGAATTTTTAAAATTAATTTCACGTAAAATGGAGTAGTTAAAATTTTTTAATCGAATTAATGTTCAATTTAAAAAGAGGAATCTTCTTCCTAAATTGTGGAATTTTCAAGTAAAAAATACCAATTTTGTTATAAAAAAATTTTAATTTTCAACCATTCAATTGAGTTTTCAGCAAACTAGTTACATTTTCATTTTAAAAGATTAATTTTAGACCAAAAATGATTTCCCAAGTAAAATTATGAATCAATAAAAAAAATTAACTTTTAGGAATATAATTCAACTTTCAATCAAGGACAGAATTGTAAACAAAATACATAAAATTTTAACTAAATAGTTTAAAAAATGGATCTGATGCTAGTCCAAATTTAATTTGATTAATTTTTAGGTTATACATTTTTCGTTTGTATTTTTTTTTTTTTTTTGAACTAAATAGTTAAATTTTTAAACTAAAAAAGATCAATTTGAAAAAAAATGGAGTATTTAAATATTAATTGAAGATACTTTTTTTAAAATAAAAAAACGAATTTTCTACAAAGCAGTTTAATTTTCAACCCAAGAATTTTAATTTCCAACAAAAAAATTTTTTTTAACCCATCAGTTAAATGTTAATTTTTTCATTGAAAAATTCTACAATTTGATTGAGAATGTAATTATTTGGTGGAAAATTCAACTATTTTGTTAAAAAGTAATCTTTCTGGTGAAAAATGCAACTCTTTTGTTGAATATTCATTTTTTTAAATAAAAAATTAGTCCTTTTGGATTGAACATTCTTTTCTTGGTAGAAAAGGAATTTTTTTGTTGTTAAAAATTTATCTTGCGTCGTTGAAAATGCAACTCTTTTTTGTTGAAATTTAATGTTTTTTTTTATTTGAAAATTCGATAATTTTATTGGTCTTTTCAAAATAATAATTATGTTGATTTAGAATATGTGAATTTTCGAGAAAAATTATAATTTTCTGTTGGAACAGGAAATTTTCCGATGAAATAAGAAAAATTATAATTTTCAGTTGGAACAGGAGATTTTCCGAAATTTTTTTACTGTGTGAAATCATATTAAAGTTAAAAAAATTAATTAATTCCAAAAAATTATTATTAAAATTATTTCAGGCATGGTAGTGAGCCTGCAGTGAGTTTAACATATTCAGACAAAAGCTCGACTAATGCTACCATTTCTCTCGGAGTCGCGGACGAAGTGACGCGCGACAGTTATCATCCAGGTAATTAAACTTTTAATTTAAAAAAGCATTAGGAAATTTAATTTTTCGCACAAATCCTTTATTTTTAAATTTAATTTTTAAATTTAATTTTAAAATTTAATTTTAAAATTTAATTTTTCAGTTCCGTCTGTCAGTCAATCTAGCAGAGTAGAAATGTCTGACGCTGGTCCAAGTTGTTCGTGTAATAGTCAATCTAATTTTAGCGATATCAGAGAAAGTGAGTCTGCTTTTTTCGTAAAATAAAAAAATAAATAAATAAAAGTTTTCTTAAAATTTACATTTTTATTGCAAATTGAGTACATAATTTTTCAGGAACAGAAGAAGATGCTTATAACGATAGCGATGATGAAGAGATGGAATCAGAGAGAAGGTAAGTGGTAGAATTAAAATTATGAAATTAAATTCAGAATAAGTCAACATTTATATTGTTCTTTAAGGTTTAAAATTCAAATTTAAGTACGGAAATTTTAGGAAAAAAGAAAGGAAAGAAAAAGAAAACAACCTTTAAATTCCGTGCTTTTTTTCCTAATGACAATCAAAAAACGTTTTTTTTTTTTTTGTAATGGAAAACTGAAAAATCCGAAAAAAATTGCCAACAGAAAATTCACGAAACTATAAAGTTGCCTAAATATAAAAATCTGGAATTGGAAAATTCCCGAGAGAAAATTAACGAATTGTAAAATATCCGCGACGACTGAAAAATCTCGAAAAAGAAATATTCAGACATTGCAAAATTCCGGAAAAAGAAAATATTCGAAATAAAAAGTTCCCGAAATTATAATACTTCGGAAATTATAAAATTCCAAATTGGAAAATTCCTGTATAATAAAATTGGATTGTTGAAAAATCCCAAAAAATAAAATTCCCGAAATGGTTCGGGAATTTGTAATTTCGAAAATTTTATTTTCCTCGGAATTTCATAGGGTCAGGAATTTTATTTTTCGTCATTTTTCAGTCGTCTCAATAAGATTTTTAGTCATTGTTATTCATTAAAAATATAAAGATGAAATCTTTTAATCAAAAACTTTTTTTTTGTATGTTCAGTGTATTTTTTTTATTTGAATTTAAGATAATAATTTTAAAAAATTATATATATATATTTCTGAATGGAAAAGAACCATTTAAAAAGTTTTTTTTTAGATTCAAATTTAAACAATAATTTAAAACAAAATATTAGGCATTTTAAAACAAACTCTCAATACAAATATTTCATTATTTTATTTTTAATAAATATTCCCGATTAACAGTTTATAATATTGCAGAATTAAAAAAGTCCCGAATAATAAAATTTAAATATAAAACAATTGATTTTTAATCAATGTTATTTATTTAGTAACAATAGAATATTCAAACAATAATTAAAACAAAAATAAACATTAAAAACAAATTTCTTCGATAAAAATATTCCATTATTGTATTTTTAATAAGTAAAAAAGCTTTGTTTGAACAAATTTTAATTGTTTTAATTCAGAATAAATAATGAAATCTTTTGATAAAAAATTTGTTTTGTATGTTCAATTTTTTTTCTTAATTGTTTGAATTTGTAATTACAATAATTTAAAATATATAAATTTCTCAATGGAAAAGAATAATGCAAGTACGAGAATTTTTTTTAGAAAAGCTACAATTTAAAATAAAAACTGCTTTGAACATTTAAAAAAAAAACTTCAATTGATAAAGTTTTTTTGAATTGTTATTTTAAACTTGAATAATGATTTTTTTAAATATATTGAGCAATCAAAGACACTTTTTAAATCAAAATATTTCATTAATTTATTTTTATTGGAAAATTTCCGATTAAACAAATTGATTTGTATCCGATGTAATATATTTATTAACAATTAAATATTCAAACAATAATTTAAAAAATTTAATTTCTTTGATCGAAATATTCCATTGTTGCTTTTTTAATAAATAAATTGGATTTATTTTTAAAAACTTAATTGTTCAAATACAGGAATTTACGTGTCGGAAATTTTATAATTTGGCAATTTTCTGTGGGGTATTTTTAAATTAGATAATATAATAAATTGTAAGGAATTTTATTATTCGAAAATTTTTTATTTTCGTAATATTTTAAAATTTTTGTTTATTTTTCAACTCGGGATTTTAATAATTCTGTAATTTTATAATTTCGGGAATTTTTTATTTCGAATGTTTTCTTTTTTGGTTGGGGGGGGGGGTGTTACAGCGTTTAGAATTTTATTTTCCATGTTTATGTCGCCTCAATACAATTTTTAGTGATATTTATTGATTAAAAATAAAAAAATAAAATCTTTTGATCATAATTTTTTTGTTATATATTCAATGTAAACGATTGAAAAATTTGGCAAAATAAAATTCGCGACACTGGAAAATTCCCGAATAATTAAAATTCCTGACAGAAAATTGCCGAATGATAAAATGTCTGAACTCGGAAAAAATTCAAACAATTAAAATTTGGTTTAAAAATGATTTATTCATGAAAAATACAATAACGAAATATTTTTACCAAAAAAAAAATTATTTCTTATGTTAACAGTTTCTAAAATTATTGCTTGAGTTTAAAATAAGAATAATTTCTAAACAATTTTATTCATAAATATAGGTTTTCTATTATTGTTTTGTATTTTAAATTAAAACAATTGTTTTAGAAATTCTGAACATTAAAAATAATTTTTTCTTGATAAAAATATTTCATCACTGTACTTTTAATAACTAAATAATATTAATAAAAAAAATGTAATCGTTTAAATTCGGGAATTTTCCAATTCAGCAATATTAAAAACTGTTCTGGAATTTTATTATTCGGCAATAGAACAATAATTTTTTTTCTAACTTACATTGGGAACGTTTTTTTTAAAGTGTTATTTTAAATTCAAACAATAATTTTTAAAAATATATTAAACATTCAAAAAAATTATTTTGATCAAAATATTTTATTATTGTATTTTTCATAAATAAATAATACTGATTAAAGTACAATTTTATTATTCAGAATTTTTAAACTCGGTAATATTATAAACTGTTGATGAATTTTCCAATTCTTGATTTTTATATTTCATCAAGTATATTGGAAAATTCGCGAATAATAAAATCCTCGAACAGTTCATTCTATTACCGAATTTGAGAAATCTCGAATTTAAACAATGTGTTTTTAAATTTATATTTTATTACAATTTTTATAGAATTATTGTTATATTTCATTAAAGCAGTAATTTCAAGAAAAACTTTAAGCAGTAAAAAATATCTTGGATAACAATATTTGATTATTATAGTTTTAATAAATAAATAATATTATTTAAAACACAATTTTTGTAATTGTTTTAATTCGGGAGTTTTATAGTTAAGCAATTTTCGGTCGGGAATTTTTGTATTGAGGAATTTTCAAATTTGGTAATAGCTCGAATTAGATATTTCTTCCAATAATATAATTCCCAAACAGTAATAATTGTGTAGAAATTATATAAGAAAATTAATTTAAAAATTGTGCGCCTCGAACGAAATAAAAAATTTTCCGTACATTTTCTTTGAGCCTAATAGGATTTTCCTAAAAAAAGAACTTTGCAGTATTCAACTCAGTTCTGATTAATCTCGAAATCTCATTTTATTTGTTATTTTTAAATTAACAATTCGATTTTTTGAGAACATTTTTATAATTTGTTTAAAATACTATGCACATTTTCAAACATAATTTTTCATTTAGAAATATATTTTTTCTACTATTTTTATTTTAAATTCGAACCATCAATTTTTTTAAACTCTAAACGTTAAAAAAATTTCTTTAATCAAAATATTTGATTATTTTCCTATTGATAAATAAATTATATTAAAAAAATAAACAGTTTTTTTTTATTTTTTAAATTTGGGAACTTTTTTAAAGGTATTTTGTAATTCGGCAATTTTCTTTCGAGAATCTTATTCTTCGGAAATGTAACAAAATCGGTAATATAACTGGTTGGGAATTTTACTATTTGATAAGTTTATTATTCAGGACCTGAATTTGAACAGTAAAAGGAATTATTTTTTTTTAAAAAAATATTATTTATTAAATAAAGTTACAATAATTTTTTTTAGATACATCAAAAGTAAAATAAATGTCTTAAAAATATTTTATTCTTATTTTTTTATAAGTAATTGATATTATTTTTTTAATGGTTGAAATTCATGAATTTTCTAATTTGTTAAATTTACTTAATCCTACATCCCTCTCCTATTCTTACTCCTTTTTTAGATTTTTGAAAAGGTAAGGAAGGGAATTTATTTTAGTTTTTGAAATTTTCAAATCTTAAATTCTGTTTTTTTTTTCTTAATTTGTAAGAACTTTGTAGTAATAAAATTAGTGAAAAAAGTAAGAAAATTAATAAAGAACTAAAGAGTAAAAATTATAATAAAAATAATAATGATCTGGAATTTCGTAGGCTTGACAATGCCATCGACGCCGAAATGGACGAGGCAATCGCGGATGCTCGTTCGTCTCAGGACGACGAGGCCTTCGATGAACCGAATTTAACAGATCTTCATGTCAAGCAAAAATACATGGGACATCGCAATGCTAGGTATAAAATTTTATTTTATTCCCTCCAACCGATTGATGCATTAACTTAATTAACTTATTAAAATATTGTGATAAACATATCTTCGGCGTTTGATAAAGCGAAAACGGTTCCAAGGAAATGAGAAACTTTCCATTTATTTGAATTTTAAATTAAAATTTGACTGTTCAATTTCTAGGAAATAATTTTTTGCATGCTTTTTAATGTTTTCTAATATCAGGCCTCACAGACCGATCCCTCTATATTCCCTAGCTTGAAAAAAATCTCTTTGAACTGTTTTGAAATATTCCAGGGTATTTTTAAAGATTCAGAGAAATTTTTAATTTGAAGCGATTTTTAAGATTTTTGGGTATTTTCAAAACTTTTAAGGCATTTTCAAGAGCTTTTAATTTGAAATATTTTAGGGTAAAGACTTTTTTTGAATTACGGAAGACAAAAAAACGATTTTACAGGATGTTAATTTTATAGAATGTTTTAAGATATTTTAAAATATTACCCAAGATCTTATAATATTTCCCAAAACTTCAGTGATTTTTTTTTTATTTTAAAGAATTTATTCAAGAGAAGTCATGTATTTAGGAAAGTTTCTAAAATTTAAAGAGTTCTTAAATTATTTTTAATTTTTTAATTCACTTCAAGGAATTTTTATGAGTTTAGGGTATTTTTCAAACTTCTAAGACATTTTCCGGAGCTTTAAATTTGAAATATTTTAGGGAATTTAAAAATATTATTGGGAATGGTAGTCTGCCATGTTGCCACCTGGTGCCCAAAATTGGAACTAGAAAGAGTAGGTACAGTTTTAGAGTTGTACATTAATTTTTGCATAAAAGTGTTTTTACAATAGTTTTGTGAAGTATAAAACAATAGTTGAGTACTAAAAACAAATATTAATAATAAAAACAAATAGTGTTTGAGAGAATTTCCATATTATACAGTGAAAAAACACATTTTTGTCAAATAGGTTTAAAAAAATTATTATTATTTCACTGTTTCATGTAAGTTTTATAAATTGTAGAGTACAAAGAATCAGATTCAGTTCTAAATATATATAATTCCACGTTATCATTTTCAATGCTTCTAATGCATTTTTAAGACTTTTAATCAACGAATTAAATTTGTTTTCAAGATTATATCATTTAAAATATTTTTAAGGCAGAAACATTAAAAATTGGACGATTACATTTTTTTATAAACTGAACACTTCTTAAATTAAAAGTTATATTATTTACATTTTAAATGGTTAAAAAATCCTTAAAATGCCTCCAAATTTTATTTGAAAATCTGGAGATGAATCCAATTTTTTCTAATTTTTTTTTTTTAATTCTGCCAAATTAAACAAATTTCTTTAAAATCTTCCACTTTCATTTTTGATAATTTTGTAAATCTTTCTCAATCTTTTTGAAAAATCACTCACAATTATCTTTTCAACATAAAAATTATTATTAATTTTCATAGGAAATGTTTTTTAATCTTCTGAAGCCATTTAAAATTCCTAAAAATGTTTTTAATTTTTTTTCGAAATCTGCCAAAATCTATATTTTGACGGTACACGTACACATTTTGTTTAAATTATTTCAAATAATTTCAAATTTTAAATTGAATTTGATTTTTTTTTAAATTTGAAGAGATTTTGAATTAACCCTGAAGTATTTGGAATTCGCTTGAATATTATGAAGTCACTGGAATTTTTTTAATTCACTTGCATTTCTATAAATTAACTATTTTCTACTTAATTCCATGGATTTTTTTTAATTCAAAAAAAAAATTAATTTAATTGATCCTGAGGATCCATTGGTAAAATAATTACAGCATTTGAAATACTTTAAAGTATTGTTTTTTAAATTCTTTAGGATTTCCAAGAGCTTTAAAAAATTTCCGAGGAGCTTAAAGCATTTAAAATCATTTAGATTATTTTTAATTTTTCGTTCTGAATTCTAAATTAATTTAGCCTAAATCCTTTTAAATTCTTTTGTATTCTTCTAAATTTTCACTCAATTCTAACCAATTCAATTAATTTTTCCATGTTTGTCTAAATTGTTTTTAAATTACTAGATTGCTTTTTAAATTCAGGTTGATTTTTTATGATTTTAATCTACTTCTTCTCATTTCTTTTAAATTTCTCTAAATTCACTCGAAATTTATTGTAATCAATCAAATTTTTTTCTTTTTTCCAAATCGTTCCGATTCATTTGAATTTATTGGAATTTATCTTGAATTGTTTTTTAATCATTATTGACTTCTTGTGTTAGAAATTAGTAGAGTTTCAAAGATTCTAAATTTTTCTGGGAATTCACCCTCAATTCTTTGGAATTCTCTTGAATTTCTTTAATTTACTTGAATCCTTTTAGATTAACTCAATTCTACTTAATTCAGTGGATTTTTTTGAATTTCTTAAAGTTTTTAAAAAATATTTCTTGAAGTTCTCACTTTGAATTCTTTTGAATTCCCTTGAATTTTTCTAAGCGCATTTTTAAGTTACTGAAATCAATTAATTTTTTTTTTATTTTTTCAATACATTTTTTTTTAATTCACTATGAATTGTTATGAATTTTATTGAATTCTTCTCTTTAATCTCAAATTGCTGTAAATTCATTCCGGTTTTATGGAAATCGGTGGATTTTGTTGTTGATTTTTTAACATTTTTTCCAATTCATTTGAGTTTTTTTTTAATTTAACTTGAATTTTTCTGAATTTATCATGAATTCTGAGGCCTACATTTGACAAAATGATCAAAGTATTTGAAATATTATACAGTCTTTTTCCAAATTTCTTGGCATTTTCAAAATCTTAAAAATTGTTTAAAAGATTTTAAAGGTCTTTAAATATTTTAGGTTATTTAAAAAATTATAAAGAAATTTTCTGATGGATTTCAGTAATTTAATGGAATTTAAAAGGATTTAAAATATTTTAGGGCAGTGTGAAATAATCCCAGGCATTTTTAAGAATTTTAAAAATGTTTTGAGGGATTTAAAAATATATGAAAGGATTCGAAATATTTTTTCAAAGAATTTCAATATCTTTTCAAGAATTTATGCACTAAAACTGAGGGATTTTTTAGGGCTTCAAAGATTTCAAAAGATTTTCAAATATTTTTTTGCAATTTATTTAAAATTCGCTCTGAATTCTTATTAATTTATCCTTAATTCCTTTAAATCATTTTAAAAAATTCTAAATTCACTCAATTTTACGCAATTCAATGGATTTTTATAGACTTTTTGTTTAATTTAAGTCTTTTAAAATCATCTTTAATTTTCAGGCATTTCATCAAATTCCTTTTTAATTCTCTTTAATTTTTTTTAAACTCAAAAACTGAATTCAATGAATTTTTTCATATTTTTGAATTGTTTTGAATTCTCTCTATTTTTTTCAAATTCAGTTTGATTTTTTTTTTAATTTGTATCGAATTCGTCTTGTTTTCTTTAAATTTTTCTAAATTCACTCAAATGTTAATGAAATAAATTTTTTAAATTATTTTTTTCGATTTTCAAAAATGTGTCCAATTCATATGATTTTTTTTAAGTTGACTTGAATTGTTTTGTAGTCATTAGTTATTTTTTTGATGAGAAATTAGTAGGGTGTCAAAAATTTGAAGAGATTTGGAATTATTTTCTGGAATTCACACTGAATTCTTATTACTTTTCCCTGAATTCTTTTAAATGATTTGGAATTCTCTTGAACTTTTATTTTACTCAGTTCAATTTTTTGTACTCTATTGTACTTAATTAAATGGATCTTTTTTAATTTTTAAAAGTTTTTATTTAATTTGTCCTGAAGTCTTTTAAACTCTCCTTGAATTCTTTCGAATTTCACCAAATTCTTTTGAATTATAAAGTCAATAAATATTTTTCATGTCTATTTTTTATTTTTTTTTCAATTCATTTGATTCTTTTGAAATTAAAATAAAATAAATTCATTCATTCCAATTTCACGGAAATCACTAGAATTTTTTGTTATTAAAAAAAATTTTCCAATACATTTGAATTTTTTTAAATGTAAATAAATGTTTTATATATGAAAAAAGTACCATTTAGTCCCTATGTGCCCCTGTATTTTGTCCCATAGGGACTTGTGAGGCCTGTAATATTCACAAACCAGATTATTTTTTTTTAACTTTGGTTACTTGTTTGTTTAGTAGAAAAAATATAGATTGCTAAAGATTTCACTTAAAAAAATATATTTGAAGAATTTGAAGAATTTATACAAAAAATTTGTATTTAATTCAGAATTTATTTTTAATTATTTTTAACTAATTTAATTTTTAAATTCCCTGAT
This sequence comes from Belonocnema kinseyi, assembly GCF_010883055.1. Classification (NCBI taxonomy): domain Eukaryota; kingdom Metazoa; phylum Arthropoda; class Insecta; order Hymenoptera; family Cynipidae; genus Belonocnema; species Belonocnema kinseyi. The sequence goes on along the minus strand of NC_046664.1, from coordinate 19,975,274 downwards.
AAAAAAATTCCAGACAGAAAACTGCCGAATTATAAAATATCCAAACTAGAAAAAAAAATAATTTTGTTTAAAAATTTGCATAATATATTTTTTTAATTACAAAAAAAGTTATCAAAAAATGAATCGTTAATTAAAAAAAAAAAGATTTAACGGGAATTTCCCAATTCCTGATTTTTATATTTCATCAATTTTATTGGAAAATTCCCGAGTAAAAAAAATCTCGAACAGTTTATACTATTGCTGAATTTGAAAATTTCCGAATTCAAAAAATATGTTTCAAAATATATTTTTTATTAAATTTTTATACAATTATTGTTATTTTAAATTAAAACAATGGTTTTTTTAAAACTTGAAACATTAAAAAATGTTCTAAAAGAACAAGAATCGTCAATTAAAAAAAAATTTAACGGATCTTAGATATAAATCAGTGCTGAATTGAATCCTGCTTTCTTTGTAAATTATAAAATGATAAAAATTAATTAATATAATTGAATATAAATTTTAGGTTCGGAAAAAATTTTGAGAGATATAATTTTTTCGATCGAAGCGTACGTGTGCTTAAATTTGTTTTCTTTTTAATTTGAATAAAATTGTTTTTATTTTAAATTCAAACAATAATTTCAAAAAACTTGAAACATTAAAAAATAATTTCGAGAATTTTATTGTTCGGGAATATTATTTTCCGGGAATTTTCCAATTCAGTATTTTAATTTTTTTTTACTTTCTTCGGATATCAACCAACACATTTTTTTCCCTGGGTCCGAAAAATTCGATTAATTTTAGAATCCTTTAAAAATATTATTTTGATATAGGCAGATTTTTAAAAGTTATTTTTTATGTGATTACAAAATTGAAATAAAATTGGGAAATTTTTACACTAAGAGAAATCTTTAAAAATGGTTTAAAAGCTTTATTTTTTTCGAAATCTTCAAAAACCTACATTTTGTTTTAAATTTCGTGAAATCTTGTCAAATTTTTTATTATTTTCTAATATTAAATTTTTATGAGTATTCTGAAAATTTTTTGAAACTGTTTGAATTTTTTTAAATTTCTTTAAAATAAAAAAATCGCTCTAAATCTTCCGAATTCCTTTTTGAAAAATTTGTCATGATTTTTAAAGATTTTCTTTAAATTAATTTTTCAAAATAAAAAATCATTCTTAATTTCCCCAATAATATTGGCAAAATTAATTTATTCTCTTGATAAAGCCGTTCAAAGGTTTAAAAAAGCTTCTAATTTTGTTCAAAATGTGCAAAAATTAACATTTTGTTTAAATTTTTTGTAATTGTTTGAAATGTTAAATTATTTTTGAATCCAGATTCTTTTTTGGCAATTTTAGAAACCGTATGAAATGCTTTGAAATGTTTTTGAATATTCTCTTGAAATGATATATTTTAAAATTATTTCAAATCTGCCTGTGATTCTTAAAAACATTTTTCTTATTTTCTTGTGATATTCAAAAACTTTAAAAAAAATTTAAATTAAAAAAAATCTTTTTATTTTAAAAATTATTTTTAAATCATAAAACTTCTTCTGAATATCTCTTTAAATTATTCGAATTTTGCTTAGTTCTGCAAAATAAAAAAAAAATGTATTTTTTTTTATTTTTCAAGATTTTTTTTTTATTAAAAATGATTTTTTCATCTTTCTAAAGGTTTTAAATATTTTAAATATCTTGAAAAATTATTCGAATTTTGTAAAAATTCTAAAAAGTTCAACAAATCGCGTAAGTAATTACACGTTAATTTCTTGACAATTTTCTCAATCTTTTTAAATATTTTCTTAAAATTAATTCAAAATAATAAAAAATCATTATAATTTTTCCCATTATTCTGACTAATATTTTTTATTTTTTTGAACGAATCCTTTTAAAAGTTATAAAAAATGTCTAATGTCTGAAAAAAATGTTTTTTTAATTAAACAATTTCTTTCGTCTTTTAAAACTTGTAAACTTTCTAAATATTTTTTAAAACTGTCTTTTTTTTAATTATGAACAATTATAAAAAAACTGCCCTAAATCTTCCATGTTATTTTTTTTAAATATTGGCAATCTTTTCACATATTCTTTTAAAATTGCTTTTCAAAAATAAAAAATTATTCAAAATTTCCTCAAGAATATTTATAAAATTATTTTATTCTCTGGAAAAAGCTGTTCAAAGGTTTAAAAAAGTTTATAATTTTTTGCAAAATCTCCATTTTGTTTTAAATTTCGTGAAATCTTGTTAAATTTTAAATTATTTTCTAATATTAAATTTTGTTTAAGTATCCGGAATATATTTTGAAACTGTTCGAATTTTTTTTTAATTTCTTTAAAATTTCTTTAAAATAAAAAAAATCACTCTAAATATTCTGAATTCCTTTTTGAAAAATTTTTCATGGTTTTTAAACATTTTCTTTAAATTAATTTTTCAAAATAAAAAATCATTCTAAATTTCCCCAAGAATATTTACAAAATGAATGCATTCTCTTGATAAATCCGTTAAAATGTTTAAAAAAGCTGATAATTTTTCCATTTTGTTTAAATTTTTTGTAATTGTTGGAAATTTTTAATTATTTTTTAATCCAGTTTTTTTTTGTCAATTTTAGAAATCGTGTGAAATGTTTTGAAGAATTTTTCAATATTCTCTTGAAATGAATTTTTTTATAATAATTCAAAATTTTCCTGTGATTCTTAAAAATACATTTCTATTGTCTTGTGATCTTTAAAAAAATCTAACAAATCATTTAAATTTAGTAAAAACTCTTCAAATTTTAAATTATTTTAAAATCATAATACTTTTGAATATCTTTAAATTATTCGATTTTTGTTTAGTTCTGCAAAATAAAAAAAAATGTCTTAATTCTTCGACGTTCTTTTTTGAAAATATTTTATAATATTTTCTTCAAATTAATTTTTAAAGGAATCTTATTTTCTTGATGAATTGTTTTGAAAGTCTTCAAATGCTTTGAAATTGTTTTCAAAATCTGAAAAAATCTATATTTTGTTTAAATGTTTAGACAAATTTCAAATTGAAAAGTATTTTTAAATTTTTTCCAAAGATTTAAACAATCTAAATATCTTTTTAAATTATTCCAATTTTTTAAAAATTCTTAAGAGTTAAAAAATCGCATTAAAACTTCCATGTTACTTTTTGATAATCTTTGGCAATCTTTTTAAATTTTCTATTAAAATTAATTTTTCAAAATAAAAAATCATTCCCAATTTTCCCAGGATTCTGACTAATTTAAAAAATTTTTTTAAGATTTTCTTGAAATTTTTTTGAAATTAAACCATTTTTTTGCATCTTTTAAAATTTTTTAAACCTTCTGAAGTATTTTTCAGAATCTTTAAAAATCTAGATTTTGTTTGAATTTTCTCAAATATTTTTAATGTTTAAATTATTTTTGAATCAAGATTCTTTTTTGGAAATTTTTTATATCGTGTGAAATGTTTTTAAATATTTTCCAATAGAAATAAATTTTTCAAAATTAAAATCTTTTTTTATTTTCCTAAGAGTCTCAAGAAAATTCGTTTATTCTATTGAAATCTTTCAATATGTTTTTAAAGCTATTTAATGGACTAGTGCAATGCGTGTTTTAGAAACTTAAGTGTCAATAATAGAGAAAGGTTTCAATTGTATTTTTGAGTTCAGATTCTTTTTCAAAAATTTTGAAAATCGTATGAAATGTTTATAAATATTTTAAAATATTCTCAAAATTAATTTTTCAAAATAAAACATTATTAATTCGTGTTTTAAAGACTTAAAAAGTATCTAAAATAGAAAAATTTTTCAATTATTTTTGAGTCCAGAGTTTTTTTCAGCAATTTTGAAAATCGCATAAAATGTTTTGCAATATTTAAAAATATTATCTTGGAATTAAAAATTTCAAAATAAAAAATCATTTTAAACTTTTCTGATTGTTTTTTTTTTACAATTTCTCAAAAGCTTTTTAGTAACTACTTTTTAAAAATAAATAAGGAGCCAAAGTTGATAATAACTAATGACATAAATGTCTTCATAGAAAAATAGAGATATAAAAAAAAAGTTTTCAAATGGAAAGTTTCCATAAGATTCGTAAATCTAGAAGGATTCGGGTAAGTGCTTTTGTTGTTGACAAGAGTCGATGTCCAAGTGTTGGCGTGTTTGTCCTGCTAACAAATTAGATGGAAAAAAGCTCATTAGCGAGAAGTTCTTTAGCGAAGCTTAAAACTTATCTGCGACTAAACTCGACAATGTCAGCGAGATTCTTCACTCCCGTTTTTTGTCCGGAGAAAACAGTACTCAAAAACTGAAAAAACTGAAAAAAAACAAAAAAAAAAACAACTGACAAAGTCCCGAAAAAGCCTCCGAGCGGACTGGGCCGTGAAATAAATTAGCCCAAGCAATTTTCTCATCTCTGGCCTTCCCTCGTTTGACTCTAGTTTCTTTAGGACTATGATCAAAGAAGCGAATTTCTGGGGCGATGATTACGTGATGTCGGGTAGTGATTGCGGACACGTGTTCGTCTGGGACCGAGAGACGGCAAAACTCTGTATGCTACTCGAGGCTGATCAGCATGTCGTCAATTGCCTGCAACCCCATCCCTTCCTGCCGATGCTGGCCACTTCCGGGATCGACTACGACGTCAAGTTGTGGGCGCCGGTCAACGTGGAATCCAGTTTTGATGAGAGCTTCGCGGAAGATGTATGTTTTAATTTTAAATACGACTTTAAACGAAAAAAAAAGTATTATTGATTTATTTAGTTCGTTGTTTTTTTTCCAGTAAAAGTCGATTTTTTTTCCTCGAAAAATTGAATCTTTACATTTTTATTTCATCAATTTTTGACAAGGGAAAAAAAAACATTTATTAATTATATTAATTCTCTACCACAAAGATTAATTGTGCAAAAGAATAATTTTGAATTTTTATCCACACTAAAAAAGAATACTAAAGACACTATTTGCTCACAATTTTCCAGAGAAGAAAATCAAATTCAACAAAAGTTAAATTTTCATTCAAAGAAATAATTTTTTCAACAAAAAGGGGAATTTTTAATCAAAAACCGAATAATTAAATTTTTATTTCATTAATTTTTAACAAACAAAAAATTATTTTTACTAAAGTAGTTCAGTTATACAAAAAATGGAAAAAAATTAATCTTCAGCCAAACAGATGAATTTTTATCTAAAATAGTTGAATTATCAAAAAAAAAAACAAAATAATAATTTTCAAGCAAAAAGATTAATTCTCAAACAAGGAATAATTTTCTACAAAAAAGATAAATTTACATCTAAAAAAAAATAATATTAAAGCACTTTTTACTCACAATTTCCCGCAAAAGAAAATCAATTTTAAAAAATGTAAATTTTCAGCCAAAGAAATTATTTTTTGGACAAAAAGACGAATTTTTGACTAAAAATCGAATATTTTTATTTTATTAATTTTTAACAAAGAAATAAAATCATTTTTACTAAAACAGTTGAATTATAAAGAAAATAATAATAATAATTTTATACCAAAAATAGAATTTTCATCTAAAAACATGATTCTAAAGACACTATTTTCTCACCATTTTTTGCAAAAGAAAATCAATTTTAAAAAATGTAAATTTTCAGTCAAAGAAATGATTTTTTGGACAAAAAGACGAATTTTTAACTAAAAATCGAATATTTTAATTTTATTAATTTTTAACAAACAAATAAAATCATTTTTACTAAAACAGTCGAATTATAAAGAAAATAATAATAATAATTTTATACCAAAAATAGAATTTTCATCTAAAAACATGATTCTAAAAGACACTATTTTCTCACCATTTTCCGCAAAAGAAAATCAAATTTAAAAAAGTTAAATTTTCAGCGAAAGAAATGATTTTTTCAATAAAAAAGGGAATTTTTAATAAAAAATCTAAAAATTAAATTTGAATTTTACTAGTTTTTAACCAACAAACATCATTGAAATAAAACAGTTAAATTGTTATTAAAAAAGAAATATATTTTTCTACCAAAAAGATGACTTTTTATTTAAAATAGTTGAATTATTAGAAAAAATTCAATTTTTAACCAAAAATATTAATTCTTAAACAAAGAATAATTTTGAATTTTTATCCACAAAAAAAAGGATACTAAAGACACTATTTGCTCACAATTTTCCACAAAAGAAAATGAAATTCAACAAAAATGGGAATATTTAATCAAAAACCGAATTATTACATTTTTATTTCATTAATTTTTGACAAACAAAAAATCATTTTTACTAAAGATGAATTTTCATCTAAAAACATGATTCTAAAGACACTATTTTCACACCATTTTCCGCAAAAGAAAAGCTAGTTTTAAAAAAGTTAAATTTTCAATGAAAGAAATGATTTTTTCAATAAAAAGGGGAATTTTTAATAAAAGATCGAAAAATTAAATTTGTATTTCACTAGTTTTTAACCAACAAAAATTATTTAAATGAAATAGTTAAATAGTTATTAAAAACAAACTATAATTTTCTACCAAAAAGATGAATTGTTATCTAAAATAGTTGAATTATAAAAAAAATAATAATAATTTCTAACCAAAAATATTAATGCTTAAACAAAGAATAATTTTCTACCCAAAAAGATTAATTTTAATCTAAAACAATGATTCTAAAGATACTATTTACTCACCATTTTCCGCAAAAGAAAATCAAATTAAACAAAAGTTAAATTTTCAGTCAAAAACAGATTTTTTAACAAAAAGGCGCGAATATTTAATCAAAAACCTAATTTTTAATCAAAAACCGAATAATTAAATTTTTATTTCATTAATTTTTAACAAACAAAAAATCATTTTTACTAAAATAGTTCAATTATAAAAAAAAAAAGAAAAAAAAACTTTAGCCAAAAAGATGAATTGTTATCTAAAATAGTTGAATTATAAAAAAATAATAATAATAATTTCTAACCAAAAATATTAATTCTTAAACAAAGAATAATTTTCTACCTAAAAAGATTAATTTTGATCTAAAACAATGATTCTAAAGACACTATTTACTCACCATTTTCCGCACAAGAAAGTCAATTTTAAAAAATGTAAAGTTTCAGCCAAAGAAATTATTTTTTGGACAAAAAGGCGAATTTTTAACTAAAAATCGAATATTTTTATTTCATTAACTTTAACAAACAAATAAAATCATTTTTACTAAAACACTTGAATTATAAATAATAATAATAATAATAATAATTTTCAACCAAAAAGATGAATTTTCATCTAAAAACATGATTCTAAAGACACTATTTTCTCACCATTTTCCGCAAAAGAAAATCAAATTTTAAAAAAATTAAATTTTCTGCGAAAGAAATGATTTTTTTCAATAAAAAGGGGAAATTTTAATATAAAATCTAAAAATTAAATTTGTATTTCACTAGTTTTTAACCAACAAAAATTATTTAAATGAAATATTTAAATTGTTATTAAAAAAAATATATTTTTCTACCAAAAAGATGAATTTTTATCTAAAATAGTTGAATTACAAAAAAAAACAATTTTTAACCAAAAAAATTAATTCTCAAACAAAGAATAACTTTCTACCAAAAACATGTATTTTCATCTAAAAAAATGATACTAAAGACAATTTTTCTCACAATTTTCTGCAATCGAAAAACAATTTAAGAAAAAGGTACATTTTTAGCCAAAGAAATCATTTTTGCAACAAGAACGCGAATTTTTAATCGAATATTTAAATTTTCATTTCACTAATTTTTAGCAAACAAATAAAATCATTTTTACTAAAATAGTTGAATTATAAAAATAATAATAATAATTTTCAACCCAAAAGATGAATTCTAAAACAAAAAATAAATCTAAATTTTTTTTTAAAGAAATGATACTAAAGACAATGTTTTCTGGCAATTTTTGGCAAAAAAATCAATTTTAAAAAAATAAAAAGTCAAAGAAATTATTTTTTGACAAAAAGACGAATTTTTAATCAAAAATCGAATATTTAAATTTTCATTTCACTAATTTTTAACAAACAAATAAAATCATTTTGACTAAAATAGTTAAAATATAAAAAAAATTAATTTTCAACTAAAAAGATTAATTTTAAAAGGAAGAATAATTTAGTAGCAAAAAGATGAATTTTTATCTAAAAAATGATACTGAAGACGCTTTTTTCTCACAATTTTCCGCAAAAGAAAATAAATTTCAAAAAATATAAATTTTTAGCCGAAGAAATTATTTTTTGGAGAAAAAGGCGAATTTTTAATCAAAAATCGAATATTTAAATATTTATTTCATTAACTTTCAACAAACAAAAAATCACTTTTACTCAAATATTTGAATTAAAAAAATATAATAATAATAATTTTTAACCAAAAAGATTAATTCGCAAACAAAGAATAATTTTCTACCAAAAAGATGAATTTTCATCTAAAAAAATGATACTAAAGAAAGTTTTTTCGCACAATTTTCCGTTAAAAGAATATAAAATTTTTAAAAAGTTAAATTTTCAGTCAAAGCAATGATTTTTTTAACAAAAAGGGGATTTTTAACAAACAAATATAATCATTTGTACTAAAATAGTTGAATTATCAAAAAAATAAAATAGTTTTCAACCAAAAAGATTAATTTTCAAAGGAAGAATAATATTCTACCAAAAAGGTGATATGTTATCTAAAAAAATGATACTAAAGACACTATTTTCTCACAATTTTCCGCAAAAGAAAATCAATTTAACAAAATGTAAATTTTCAGTAAAAAAAATTATTGTTTGGACAAAAAGGCGAATTTTTATCTAAACAAATTATACTAAAGACACTATTTTCTTACAATTTTCGGAAAAGAAAATCAATTAAAAAAATTCAAGTTTTCAGCTAAAGAAATTTTGTTTTTGACAAAAAGGCGAATTTTTAGTCGAATATTTAAATTTTCATTTCACTAATTTTTAACGAAAATATAAAATCATTTATACTAAAATATTTGAATATATATATAAATATATATATAAATATATATATAATGGTCTGAATTGCTGATTAGGAGCCTTGCAAAAATTGCGTAAAGTTTTTTCTGAAATTTTAAACCCTGTAATTTTAAATTTAAAAAAGTTGAATTGAACCAGCAAGGACAAATTTCCAACAAAATAGTTGAGTTTTCAACGAAATAGTTTGATTTTTAATAAAAAAAGATGGATTTCCAATACAGAACATATTAGTTTTCTACCAAAATAGATCAATTCTGAAGAAAATATATAAATTTTTGATTAAATAGTTGAATTTTTCAACTCAAAAAGATAAATATTTTCAATTCATTTCAAAAAAATTCAATAAAACAGTTTAATTATGTACCAGATAGTACCAAATTGTTGAATTTTCAAGCCAAAGAGAAGAATTTTGTACAAAAAATTTAAGTTTTCAACGAAACAGTTATTTTTTAACAAATCCGTGGAGCTTTCAACAAAATAGTTCTATTTTAAGTTAAAAAAATCAAATTAAAACAAAAATTTTTTTAATTAAAATTATCAATCTTTACACAAAAAACGAAATTTTAGGTAAATATTTCAACTTTCTATCAAAAATTAAATTTTCAACTGAAACAGATGGATTTTCAACCAAACAGTTGTATTTTGAACCGAAAAAAATTAATTTTGTACCAACAAAATACGAATTTTCAACCAAATTTATAAATTTTCAATCTAAAAACAGAACAATTATCGACAAAGCATTCGAATTTTGTACAAAATAGTTGAATTTTCCACAAAATGGTTCAATTTTAAGTTTAAGAAAATTAAATTTTAACAATAAACAAACAAATTTAGGAAACAAAATTATGAATCTTTAACTAAAAAAAATAAACTTTCAAGAAAGTAGTTCAACTTTCAACCAATGAGTTAAAGTTTTAGCCATAAAATATGAATTTTCAATGAAAAAAATTTGTCAGGCAGAAAAGATAAAAAATTGTAATCAAATGGTTGAGTTTTAAAGCCAAAAAGATTAATTTTCAGCCATGGTGATTAATTTTAAACCAAAATAGTAGAATTTTCAACAAATTTTGTAAACTTTCAGCCAAATAGGTAACTTTTCTATTAACTATTAAATTTTTGAGTAAAAAATATGGATTTTGTACAAAAACTCGTATATTCATTCTTTTTTTTGTTTGTTTGTCAAACATTCCTTTCTAGTCTGAAAATTTAAAAAAATGGTAGAAAATTTAATTATTTTAAACTTATCTTTTTCTGTCGAAAAATCATATTTTCAAATTGACAATTATTTTTTTTTATTGAAAATTTGAAAATTCATTTAGTTTTAATTGAATCTAAATAATAATTTTTATTTTTATAGCTGCAAAAAAGAAATGCTGTTATGCTGGAAGAAACCAAAGATACGATCACAGTACCTGCTGTATTTATGATCAGAATGCTCGCCTGTCTTAATCAAATTCGAAGAGGTGAGATTTGAAAAGTTAACTTAAGTTTTATCTTTGTTGTATTAGTTTTTCACGTTAATTTTTACAATATTGTACGTTTTAATTTATAATTATTTAATTTTTAATGCGTAATTGTTACTTATTTGGTTCGTTAATTAGAAAATGTTATTATTGAATTGGAAAATGTAAATAACTGCGAAAAATGATAAAACTTGGGGAATCACCGTTATTTTTTCTCAGTTGGCCAACCTGTAATTGAAAATTAGGTGTTTCAGATTGAGTGGGGGAAATACAAGATGTCTGCACGCTGAGAGTCAAACAATAATGCTAGTTGCGTGGGACAAAACTTTTTTTTTAATAACTTGGAAAGAAAGGATTTTTTCACGATAAACAAAATAGATGAATTTTTATGCAAAAAAATGAATTTTCAAAAAAATTGTTAAATTTTCAATTATAGAAATGATTTTTAATTTAAAAATAAATCATTTTTAACCAAACATGGAAAAGTTTAATTTTGATTAGAATAGTTTAATTTTCAACGAAAGGAATGAATTCTCAACGAAAAGGATAATTTTTTAACAAAAAATAGAACCGTTAAATTTTCAGTTAAAAAAGTTAATTTTTATCTAAAAATGAAATAGTTAAAATTTAAATCTACAAATAATTTTCAACAAACAGAAAAAAACGAAGTGTCAACAAAATAATAAAATTTGTAACCAAACAAATAAATTTTTAACCAAAAAGATGCATTTTCAATCAAATAATTTTCTGCAAAAAAGACGCCTTTTTAATTAAAAAAAATTAATCTGCAACCAAAAAAAGGATATTTGACAAAATCAATAGTTCAATTTTCAACAAAAAATAGTAGAATTAAAAAAAGTAATTAATAGAAAATAATTTCGAGCGAAATCGTTAATATTTTATTTTCAGTACCAAACAAAAATTTAAACCAAAAAAAGGAGGTTCAATTAAAAAAGTTCCAATTCTCAACGAAAGAAATGGATTTCGAACTGAAAAATATATATTTTTAAAAAATATAAGTTAATTATTCTTTAGTTGAAAAATAATTTTCAATACATCAACCAATCAACCCATTAAAAAAAAAACATAATTTTTTAGCCAAAGGAATGATTTTTAACAAAACAGATGAATTTATAACCAAAAAAATTAATTTTCAAGGGAAAGAGAAGAATTTTAATTAAAAGACATGAATTTTTAATCAAATGCATATTTCTAAACAATAAAACATAAATTTTCAATCAAAAAAGGAATAGTTATTGTTAAATTTTAATTTGATAAATTTTCATCGATAAAAAAACCTAATTTTCACAAAAATAGTTAAATTGTTAACCAAATAAATAATTTTTTAAGCAAAACGATACATTTTTAATTGAAAAAATTAATTTTTAATGAAAGGAAATTATTTTTTAATAAAATACATGCATTTGTAACTAAATTGCGATTTTCTAGGATAAAAGATCAATTTTCAAAAAAAAAATTATTATTCAACGAAAAAGATTAATTTCCATGGGAGAGAGATGAATTTTGATTAAAATATATTAATTTTAATTAAATGGAGATTTATCAACAATAAAATATCAATTTTCAATCAAAATTGGAATAGTTTGTATTTCAACGAAAAAATATTTTAATGTTAAATAAAAAAACGTTGAACTATAAAAAAGACGAGTTTTTACCTGAAAAATTAATTTGTATAAAAAAATATATTTTCAACAAATAATTTAAATTTTTAATACAAAAAATGATTTTTTAAACCAAAATTAATGAATTTTCAATCGAGAAGAGTAATTTTATAAAAAAAAAAAAAACAAGAGTCAATCTTCTAAGACATAGTTGAATTTTCAATCATAAAGATCAGTTTTGAAGAAAAATATAACGAATTTTTAAAAATTAGTTAAATTTTTAACCAAAAAAAAGATTTTTCCACGAAAAAGATAACTTTTGAACTAAAAAGAGTAATTTTCGACGAAAAGAGATGATTTTGCACTAAAATACATAAATTTTTAACCAAATGGTGATTTTTCAACAATAAAAGATTAATTTCTAATTAAAAATCGAATAGTTTCATTCAATAAATTGTCAACCAAAAAAAAACTAATTTTTAAAAAAATAGTTAAATTTTTGATCAAAGGAATCATTTTTAAATAAATAAGATGAATTTTTAAAATAAAAAGATTTATTTTTTACGAAAAGAGACAATATTTCACTCAAATAGATGAATTTTTAACTAAATTGTGATTTTTCAACAATAAAAGATAAATTTCTGAACCAAAAAAATAAATTTTGAATGGAAAGACTCAATTGTTCATCAAAATACATGAATTTTGATCAAAATGGTGATTTTTAAACGATAAAAGATATATTTTTGAACAAAAAAATCATTTTTCGAAAAAAATTAATTTTTAACTAAAAAGATTAATTTTTTACGAAAAGACAGGATTTTTGACCAAAATAGATAAATTTTTAATAAAATACGGAAATTCTTAACGTAATAATGTTTTTTCAATAATAAAAGATAAATTTTTAATTAAAAATCAATTAGTTTCA
>NC_046664.1:19951846-19962251 GCF_010883055.1 Belonocnema kinseyi | reverse complement strand
GTTTCTTTGAATAAATTGTCAACAACAAAAAACTAATTTTCACCAAAATAGATAAATTTTTAATAAAATACGGAAATTCTTAACGTAATAATGTTTTTTCAACAATAAAAGATAAATTTTGAATTAAAAATCAATTAGTTTCATTCAATAAATTGTAAAAAGAAAAACAAATCATTTTCATCAAATTAGTTCAATTTTCAATCAAAATTTTGAATAAAAAAAATTATTTTTCAACAAAAAGAGATGAATTTTTAATAAAATACATGAATGTCAAACTAATTGGTGATTTTTCAAAACTAAAAGATAAATTTTTGTTAAAAAAAAACATTTTTCAATTAAAAGGATGAAATTTTAACTGAAAAGTTAAACTTTCAAAGGAAACACATAAATTTTAATTAAAATATATAAATTTTTAATTAAATACAGATTTTTAAACAATAAAATATAAAATTTAAATTAAAAATACAATAGTTTCTTTGAATAAATTGTCAACAACAAAAAACTAATTTTCACCAAATTGGTTACATTTTTAAACAAAGAAATTATTTTTCAACTTAAGAGATAAATTTTGAACTAAAAATATTAATTTTCGACGAACAGACGATTTTTCACTAAAATACATCAATTTTTAACCAAAAAGAAATGATTATTTATTAACTAAAAAGATTAATTTTTAAGGGAAATAGATGAATTTTAATTAAAATACATGAATTTTTAATTAAATGGAGAATTTTAAAGAATCAAAAATAAATTTTCAATCAAAAACTAATATTCACCAAAATAGTTAAATTTTTAACTAAATAAATAATTTTTTTAAGTAAAACGATACATTTTTAACTAAAAAAATTAATTAAAAACGAAAAGAGTTGAATTTTTAATAAAATACATGAATCTTTAACTTTTTTAATGTTTAATTTTTTTTTCAAGATATGAATTTTTCTGAAAATACATGGATTTTCAAAAAAATGGTGTTTTTTCTACAATAAAAGGTACATTTCCAATCAAAAATGGAATCGTTAAATTTTTAGTTAATAAATTTTCAACGACAAAAAAAACTGATTTTTACAAAAATAGTTAAATTTTCGACTATAGAATTTATTTTTCGATGAAAAAGATTAATTTTCAATGAAAAATGAAATAGTTTTATTTAATAAATTTCCGTCAACAACAAAATAATTTTCACCAAATTGGTTAAATTTTTAAACAAAGAAATTATTTTTCAACGTAAGGGAAAAATTTTTAACAAAAAAAAAATATTTTTCAACTAAAAATATTAATTTTTAAGGGAAACAGATGAATTTGAATTAAAATACACGACTTTTTAATTAAATGCAGAACTTTAAAGAATAAAAGATAAATTTTCAATTAAAAATTCAATAGTTGCATTTAATAAATTGTTAGAAACTAATTTTCATCGGAATGAGTAGATTTTTCATTAAAATAGACGAATTTTCAACGAAATGGTGATCTTTTTACATTAAAAAATAAATTTTCAATCAAAAAAGGAATAGTTATTGTTAAATTTTTATTTCATAAATTTTCAACGACAAAAAAAAACTAATTCTCACCAAAATAGATAAATTTTTAACCAAATAAATAATTTTTCAAGCATTTTCAAAATCATTTTTACCAAAATAAAGTCCCCCTATTGCTTGGACTTTGGTGTGCAAAAATTTTTCCAACATACGTCGCAGCTTGAAATACCTAATATTTCATGATATATCTTAAAAAAAAAAATTTATTTTCAGGACGAGGTCGCCGAAGTAGAAGCAGCAACGATGAACTGGACGAAATGCGGGGTGGCTAAAACACTCAGACTTTCCCGCAATGATGGAAAAAAAACCTTTTTTATAGCCATTTTTTGACGTGACATTTCGAGAGCCCACACGTTAATGTCCCCACTTTTCTTTTTTGAAATGCTCAACGAGAATTTTTTAAAAGTCCTGGCGAAAAAACGCATAGTCTACAAATAGAAAAATGCCTATATTTTGTAATATCCCGCCGAAGAGAATTTGCGCACTTAGCTTGGAATTGTTTTTTTTTTCTTTTCTTTTCTTTTTTTTTTTTTTCATCTCAAGACAGATATTTTTTTCCAGAAAAAGTCTAGATTTTGCAGCTAATAGGCGAGACACCAGAAATAAAATAAAAAATAGAGAGGATCGAAATTTTTCCCAAAGTTGTACTTTTTCCATAATACGAGAGGGAATTGTGGATTTGTTTTTTCCACTGAGTTTTTGCATTTTAGTCCCGATTGAAAATGAACTTAGATCCGGACTGTTTATTGAGCCGGCTCTTTTTAAAAACCATATCCAATCGAATACGATAATGACTTATTATATCTTTTTCGTGCAATACCAAGCGATTGAGTAACGGGTTGTGAGATAATAAATAAATAAAAGCTGATTCTTCAGAGGTGTTCGCCGGACGGAATTTAAAAATCTAATTAATTCTCAAGTCTGAGGCTCTTTTTTGTTGTTGTTGTTGTTGTTGTTGTTGTGGTTGCAATCGCGTGTCGAAATGTGTGCCTTAATTGAATCAATCAGTAAATTCTAGCAGTGAAAATAGTAAAATTTGAGAGGGTTTTTCCAAATGGTTTTTCGAGGATTAAGTAATTGAAGGAATTGAAATATGGTGAGAATAAGGTTGAGATCAGCATCGAAAAGGCCCCTCACTCAACAATAATTGGCAGAACACACAACACCTCTGGAGGATTTTCCCAATTGACTGTAGATAATTATTGATAGGTTGAGTAGCTTTAAGCACAACAAGTTCCTCGACTAAGTGTTCCTGGAATTTCGGATACTATTGGTTTAGAATTTTTAGAGTTTAGAGCGAAGAGAGTGCTTTTTTGCCACGATGCTTTTCCAACATACACTTCACGTGGATACTTTTACAGAGCGAAAGTACATTGTAGGCATTTTGTTAATAATAAAAGCTTCGAAAGAACCGCACTTTCTTCTTGTTAATGGACATATTTTTTTAAAATAGATTTTCTTTTTTTACGTTTCTGCGCCTTGTTTTCTTTTTCAGGATGGCTGCAGGACCGAAAAAAGAGGGAAATGAGAGTGAATTTATTTTTACATTCTTATCAGAGAAGATATTAGATTTGTGTAAAATTTGACCCTCTCTGTTTTTGTCAAATTTCTACGATTTGAGGCCCCCTGAATTCCAAAAACAGGTTTTATGAATGTGGCTGCCTGCCTGTCTGTATGTCTGTCTGTCTGTCTGTCTGTCTGTGAACACGAGAACTTTTGAAAAAATTAATCTATAAGATTTCCCTTTGGTACACTTGTTTAGGGTCATAAACTGAAGGTCAAGTTCGTTAGCCAGCCATTTTGGATAAAAATTCAAAAAATGGGCAGAGTTTGAATATTTTTGAGACCACTTTTTTCAAAATTTATACATTCTCTGTGCGGATATTCGTAGTATTCAAAAAGTCGAACAATTTATCCTTATGACTTTTTTTTTAAATCAGAAATCACCAGAGTTATAGCATTTGGAAAATTCCAAGAAACACAAGAAAATCAAAATTTATTGCCAAATAACGCACGATATGAAAAATAGTGAAGAGAAGGAAAATGTTGATTTTTAAATGCCCTAGAAGATTATCGTAACAGCTCTTCGAATTTTCTTTGATAAATAAAAAATTCTAATTTTGACAGCATACAAAATAATGAAAAATCCAAAAATTACATTTTTCGGTCAAACTGTGCCAAATACGGTAAAAGATTAATACAAAAAGATTGTGCATTTGAAAAAAATCTACAAATTTGTTATCAATCACTTTTTGACAAGACGCGTAGTTTTGGTTTTAATCATGAAAAACGTCATTAACAGTAAAAAAAATGTGTTTTAATTGCTTTTAGTCCCGTATGTTGGATATCAAAAATTTTAACTTTTCATGTTTTTGATGATATTTTTTTATGATTAAAACTAAAAACAGAACTATCAAAAAATTATTCATTATAAATAATTTTTACCATCTCATCAGAGAAGGTATTAGATTTGTATAAAATTTGCCCCCCCCCCCCCCTAGTTTTTGTCAAAAGGTCCACGTTTTGAGACCCCCTGAATCCGAAAAACAGGTTTTTACGAATGTGTCTATCTGTATGTCTATCTGTCTCTTAGTATGTCTTTTTTATGATCATTTTGAAAATTTTTGAGTGCACATTTTTTGATACAGAGAAAACAAAATTAATAGATGTATTTTCAACAAAATGGTGATTTTGTAACATTAAAAGATACATTTTCAACAACAAAAGATAATTTTTTCATTAAGAAGATTAATTTTTAATGGAAAAAGGTGGATTTTTATCGAATGGACATTCCTAGTTGATTTCGAAAACAAATTAACTCATAGGATAAACGTCAAACTCTTAATTTTTAAAATAAAATTGTTTAAATGACTAATAGTTCTCGTAAATTTGCAAAGCAATATAGAAAAGAGTGACCGGATAGACATTCTTAGTCGACTCCGTAAACAAATTGATTGTAGAAAAAAAGGACAAACTCTTGATTTTTTATTTAAAATTGTTTAAATAATGAATAGTTCTTGTGAATTTAGAAAGCAACATAGAAAAAAGTCATTAGATAGACATTATTAGTGTATTTCGAAAACAAATTAATTCATAGAATAAAGGTCAAACATTGAATTTTTCAAGTAAAATTGTTAAAATAATTAATATTATTTGTAAATTTGCAAATAAAAAAAAAAGATTCAAAAAGACAAAAGAATAAAAAATAGATATTGTTAGTTAACTCCGTAAACAAATTTACTTGTAGAAGAAAGAGCAAACTCTAAATTTTTAAATTAAAATTGTGTAAATAATTAATAGTTCTTGTAAATTTGCAAAGCAATATAGAAAAGATTCACCAGATAGACATTCTTAGTCGGCTCCATAAACAAATTTACTTGTAGAAAAAAGGTCAAACTCTTAATTTTTTAATTAAAACTGTTTAAGTAATTAAAAGTTCTTATAAATTTGAAAGCAATATAGAAAAAAGTCTTCGGATAGACATTCTTAGTTGACTCCGTAAAAAAATTGACTCGTGGAGAAAAGGGCAAACTTTTAATTTTTAAATTAAAATTGTTTAAATAATTAAAAGTTCTTGTGAATATACAAAGCAACATAGAAAAAAGTCAGCGGATAGACATTATTAGTTTAGTTCGAAATCAAATTGATTCGTAGAATAAAGGCCAAACTTTAAATTTTTTAAGTAAAATTGTTTAAATAATTAATAGCGTTTGTAAAGTTGTAGAGCGAAAATAAAAGAATTAAAAAAAGCAAATACAAATTTACTTGTAGAAAAAAGTTCAAAAATTCTTAATCTTGTTATTGAAATTGTTTAAATAAATAATAGTACTTGTAAATTTACAGAGGAACTTAGAAAAGAGTCATCGGATAGACACTCTTAGTTAACTTTAAAAACAAATTGATTCGAAAGACAAAGGCCAAACTTTTAATTTGTAAACTAAATTGTTTAAATAATTAATAGTTCTCGTAAATTTGCAAAGCAATGTAGAAAAGGTTCACCGGATAGATATTCTTAGTCGGCTCCATAAACAAATTGACTTGTCGAAAAAAGGCAAACTCTTAATTTTTTAATTAAAATTGTTTAAGTAATTAAAAGTTCTTGTAAATTTGCAAAGCAATGTAGAAAAAAGTCATCGGATAGACATTCTTAGTTGACTCTGTAAACAAATTGACTTTGTAAACAAATTGACTCGTGAAGAAAAAGCTAAACTCTTAATTTTTTAATTAAAATTGTTTAAATAATTAAAAGTTCTTGTGAATTTACAAAGCAACATAGAAAAGAGTCATCGAATCGGGATTCCTAGTTGATTTCGAAAACAAATTAACTCGTAAGATAAACGTCAAACTCTTAATTTTTAAAATAAAATTGTTTAAATGACTAATAGTTCTCGTAAATTTGCAAAGCAATATAGAAAAGAGTCACCGGATAGACATTCTTAGTCGACTCCATAAAAAAATTGACTTGTAGAAAGAAGGACAAACTCTTAATTTTTTATTTAAAATTGTTTAAATAATGAATAGGTCTTGTGAATTTAGAAAGCAACACAGAAAGAAGTCATTAGATAGACATTATTAGTTTATCTCGAAAACAAATTAATTCGTAGAATAAAGGGCAAACTTCAAATCTTGAACTAAAATTGTTTAAAGAATTAATAGTGTTTGTAAGTTTGCAAAGCAAAGTACTTGTAGAAAAAGGTTCAAAAACTCTTAATCTTGTTATTAAAATTGTTTAAATAATTAATAGTTCCTGTAAATTTGCAAAGCAACATACAACAGAGGCATCGGATAAACTTTACTAGTCGACTCCGTAAACAAATTGACTCTTAGAAAAAAGGACAAACTCTTAATTTTTAAATTAAAATTGTTTAAATAATTATCTGTTCTTTTGTAAAGCAACATAGAAAAGGGTTAGTTGACTCCGTGAACAAATTCTCTCGTAGAAAAAAGTTAAACTCTTAAGTTTTAATTAAAAATTGTTTAAATAATTAATAGTTCTTGTAAATTTACAACGCAACATAATTAATTAAACTTATTCTTTAAAGAAGAGCCATTTATGAGAATTGTTTTAATAATTAAACTGTTTGAATATTAAATAAATGCTAAAAGCCATGAATGAGCTCCACTCGAATTCGGCATGATCGCTGCAACTTAATCGCTAGGAATGTTTACATCCAATAATGTAAACAGATACCTCGTACGCGAGCTCGAACGTGCCTGTTTCACTTTTCTATCACTCTATGAGAAGCTGCGACCTGCTTTCAACTATAGGGAAGATACATTTTTGAACCAAAAAATAATTTTTTAATGAAAAAGATTAATTTTTAACTAAAAAGATTAATTTTCAAGGGTAAGAGGTGATTTTGCAACAATGAAAAAACAACTAATTTTCAACAAATTTGTTAGATTTTTAAACAAAGAAATTATTTTTCAACTTAAGGGATAAATTTTGAACTAAAAAAATAATTTTTTAATCACCAAAATTATTTTTCAAAAAAAAATATATGAATTTTTTTACCACAAAAATGATTTTTCAACAAAAAAGATTAATTTTGAAGGGAAAGAGATGAATTTAATTTAAAATACATGAATTTTTAAATAAATGCAGGTTTTTCAAAAAAAAAATAATAATAATAAATTTTCAATTAAAAAGACAATAGTTTTATTGAGTAAATTTTCAACAACAAAACAACTAATTTGCAAAGGAATAATGAGAAGATTTTTTATGGAAAGACATGAATTTTTAAGGAAATAGTGATTTTTTTAAGAATAAAAAGTAATTTTTTAATCGAAAAAGGAATAGTTATTGTTCAATGCTTATTGGATAAATTTTCAACAAAAAAGAACTAATTTTCACCAAAATAGTCAGCTTTATGAAATCTATATGAAATCTTTATGAATTAATATAATTCTTTGTGAAATCTTTGAAATCTATCTGAAATTTTTGTGAAATCTTCGTGAATGATTTTAAATCTTTGCATTTGTTAAGTTATTTAAATCTTTAAGAAATGTTAATATATAGAATTCCTGAAAATAAAACCAAGAATCCAACAACCAAATTTGGACAAACGCCATAAAATGTTCCTTTTTTAATTTGAAAAGAGAAAAAAAATCCTAAAAAAAAAGAAGTAATTTTTTTTGGAAAATGAGTATGAGTATATAATGATAGAAAAAATACACTCGTCGGAAAAGCCCCTCTTCTCCACCTAGGTGCATAATTTACTATTAATTGACCCTGGGCGCCTCTGATTCCTAGTTCGGCACTGTGGCAGGAATCGGATGATCGAAAGAACGCAAGAAATTATCTCATTCCAATGAAAAGTCTCTCATCGATAATGTGGGCAACAAGTAATAAATTCTCCTTTAGTTTAGGAAAAAAGCTTTTAAATAATGTGAGAAAAAAGTTAGTGATCAAGTCAAATATGCTAACTTCAAGTTATTCTACAAGCACAAAACCTGGTCATACGATTAAGGTAATTTGAATAAATAAATAAATTCTCAAACGGATTGTTGACCGGTGAATTCTTTGATGATAAAAGTTTATTATCATAATATTTTTCAATAGGAAGGAAAAGTCAATGTCGATGGCATTGACATCAACTGTGTTCAGGTTGGTGCTGGAGAACATCCGGTTCTGTTGCTACCAGGTGTAATGGGTAAGTGCATATTAAAAAAAAAATAGTAAATTTAGAAGACACAAATTTTTCCATTTTACTTTAGATCGAACAAATTGTGAAACTGTACTATCAGTTGAGAATTTTATCAGCAGAGCTTTGCATACCATGCATTGATAAAGATTTGAAGTTGAGCAAATGCTCTTGGGAATATGCTCAGAATTTAAAAGAACTTATAGAGTATTTGAGAGATTTTAAAGCATTTTTTGTTTAAAAAAAATATGTATCATAATTAATACATATATTTTTTACAAAAATATACTTATTTTGGATTATATACTATGTTTTCTATTAATTTGACTTCTTTTCTAATTTAAATTTAGCGCCCTTTTCCTTCGATGCGATACATTTTCCCGCGAAATTTAAATAATGAAATTTATTTTAGGAATAATTTTAAATAAATTCATTTAATACAACGATTACAATTTGAAATAAAATGTGAACTGGATAATATTTTTACTCCTTAAGTTATTAAAAATAGAAAAGGTTATTTTTTTAAACCTATTATGTATTGGTATTGATTCAGAATATTTTATTCCGAAAAATGAATTTTTAATACGTGTTGCTAATTTAAAACAGTTGAATACGAATTTATTTTTCTTTTAATTCATGTAATATGATTATAATAAAACTCCAGAATATTAGAAAATTTGATAATATTCATGAAAATTGTTTAGAACTCCAAAATTTCTGAAAAGTCGTTTTATGAATTTTAAATTTAAGAATTGATAAAAATTTAATTTTTTACTAATTAAAATAAATATGATTATGTTTCCAGATCCAGAAAAAATTATAATAATATTTATGCAAATAAACTGACCATTAAAAAAATTGCTTTTCAATAAATATTATTTATTTATTAAAAATACAATAATAAAATATTTTTGTCAGGGAAATTTCTTTTTGTTTAAAGTTTTTAAAAATAGTTTGGATTTTAAAGAATAATGATTGCATAAAAATTGTATTAATAAGATTAAAAATCAATTGAGCCTCGAATGAAAAAATTTCTTGCTACATTTTTTCCGATTCTAATAACATTTTCCAACCCGAATTTGCAGATTTTCATTCAGATATAATCTATCTAGAAATTTAATAAAAATTTTGTTCAATATAAAAATTCAATTTTGTAGGACAATTCTTGTGTTTAAAAAAATACTATGCGCTTATTCAAATATAATTATTTACTAACATTTTTTTTCAATTATTCTTATTTTAAATAAAAAATATATATTTAAATTTAAACATTAAATAAAATTTTCTTGATAAAAATATTGGTTTATTGTATTTTTAATCAATAAAAAATACTCAGTAAACAATTTTTTTAATTGTTTAAATTCGGGAATTTTCTAGTTTGGATATTTTATAATTCGCCAATATCGGTCGGGAATTTAGGAATTCGGTAATACTATAAACTGTACGGGAATTTTATTAATCTGGAATTTTTTAATTTTAGATTTTTATATTTCAGCAATTTAATAGTTTCGAGAATATTATATTTCGAGAATTCTATTTTTCCAGATATTTTGCAAATTAATACGAATTAATTTTTTACCAAGAAAATTAAATGATTATAAATCCATATTTAAGAAGGTAAAGTTCTTAACAAATTTTCAATTTGCGAATTTACACGAATTTATGTTTTCACTAATAAAAATATGTAATATGATTAAAATTCCAGAATTTTGTAGAATTTTATACTAATATTTAATATAAGAATTTAAAATTTGCGATTTGATACGAATTGTTTGTTCACTTATAAGAACATCTAATATGATTATAATGAATTGTTTAAATTTTATAATAATATTCATAAAAATGGTTTAGATTTTAAGATTTATTGGAAAGTTCTTTATAAATTTTCGATTTGCGAATTTATAAGTATTGATTTTTTAACTAATAAAAATATGTAATATGATTATAATTACATAATTTTTCAAATTGTTATGAAAATAATGGAAATTGTTTAGAATGCAATATTGATTGAAAAGCGCGTTACCAGTTTTTCTATTCGCGAATTTATACTCATTGAATTCTTCAATAATACAAATATTTATTATGATTATGATTCCAGAACTTTAATAATTTTATAATAATATTAATGAAAATTGTTTACAAATAAGAAACGATTGATAAGCCCTTCACGAATTTAAAATTTGCTAATTAATAAGGATGGATTTTTTCACTGATAAAATTATGTAA
>NC_046664.1:19938423-19951746 GCF_010883055.1 Belonocnema kinseyi | reverse complement strand
TGAAAAGTCTTATTCGAATTTCATATTTTCGAATTGATACGAATTGATTTCTTCACTAATAAAATTCTGTAATATGATTATAATTCCAGAATTTTCTAAAATGTTGTGGTAATATTAACAAAATTGTTTATAATTCGAAAATGATTAGAGATACCTTCACGAATTTTAAATTTGCTTATTAATAAGGATTGATTTTTTCACTAATAAAAATATGTTATATAATTATAAGTTTAAAATTTTTCTTAAATATTTTAGTAATATTAATGAATATTGTTTATAGGTAAAAAATGATTTCAAAGCCCTTTACAAATTTTATAATTACTACAAATTGATTTTTTCACTAATAAAAATATGTTATATAATTATAAGTTCAAAATTTTTCTTCAATATTTTAGTAATATTAATAATTTTACGAATTTAATATTTTCGAATTGATTTCTTCATTAATAAAATTATGTAATATGATTATAATTCCAGAATTTTCTAAAATGTCGTGGTAATATTAACGAAAATGGTTTATAAGTCAAAAATGATTTAAGATACCTTTACAAAATTTAAATTTTCTAATTAATACAAATTGATTTTTTCACTAATAAAAATATATTATATAATTATAAGTTCAACATTTTTCTTCAATATTTTAGTAATATTAATAATGTTACGAATTTAATATTTTCGAATTGATTTCTTCATTAATAAAATTATGTAATATGATTATAATTCCACAATTTCCTAAAATTTTGTGGTAATATTAACGAAAATGGTTTATAAGTCAAAAATGATTTAAGATACCTTTACAAATTTTAAATTTTCTAATTGATACAAATTGATTTTTTCACTGGTAAAAATATGTCATTTGATTATATGTCCAGAATTTTTCTTAATTTTTTATGTAATATTAATGAAAAGTGTTTATAAATAAAAAGGATTTAAGAGCCCTTTACGAATTCTAATTTTTCTAGTTAATATGGATGGATTTTTTAATGATAGAAAAAATATGGTTATAGTGTAAGAATTTAAAAAACATTTTATAGTAATATTAATGGAAATTGTTCAAATTTATTTTGTTAATTGTTAATCAAAAATGAGAATTTTAATTTAAATTAAATTGAAATCATAAGATTCGTTAAGAAAATATGATATGTCTTAGGAACATGCTGGACGGACTTTAAACCGCAAATAGAAAATTTTCCCAGGGACAAATTTAAAATCGTAGCATGGGATCCCCCGGGTTATGGAAAATCCAGACCACCTGATCGAAAATTTCCGGAAGATTTTTTTCAACGAGATGCTGAATGGGGAAACAATTTAATGAAAACACTCGGTCATTCAACATTTTCGTTGCTCGGCTGGAGCGATGGTGGCATAACGGCTCTGATTCTCGCTTCCAAGTTTTCGGAAAATGTTCGGAAAATGATCGTGGTGGGTGCCAACGCCTATGTTTTGCCGGATGAATTGAAAATGTATGAGAGTAAGTAATTGTTATTACTTAATATAATAATAATAGATATAATAATATAATTATATAAATAATAATAAATAATAATAAATAATAAATAAAAAAAATGTACCCACCCTCATGAAAAACTATTATCGGAAAATCAATATGGGCTTAGAACGATTGAGAAAGAAATTGAAGAATAAAAAAGAAAAGTCTCTTTTAGTCAAAATGTATAACTCTCATTTTTTATAATTTCGAATTTGCAGATGAATAATTATTCATTAATTCAAAAGAAAATTCTCAGCAAAATAAAGAATAAAACAAATTAAACCTAAATCCTCAAGTTCTCTGGAAATCCGTTAAAATTTCTTGAAATATGTAAAATACTCTAAAATATTTTAAATAGTTGAAATTCTTTAAAATAACTTACTCCATTTCCATTTTTGGAATCCAAAAAAAATTATTTTAAATCTCTTGAAATTCAAAAATGTCTAGCAGTTCTTTGAAATATTTTTAATAACATAAAATATTTATAATTCTCTGTGAGTTTTTTAAATTCTTCACATTCTTTGAACTTGCCAAAATTCGTAGAATTCCCTTAAAATTTTTTAAACATGTTGAAATTCTTTTGATTTTTTTTTAAATAACTTAAAATCTTGAAATTGTCCAAATTCTCTCGGAATCTTTGAAAATCCTACGAAATTCCTTGAAATTTTATAGAATATTTTTAAGTTACTCAAAATCTTTCAAATATTCGGCAATTTTCTAATGGCTTTATATCCCTTGGGATTTCATAAATTCTTAGAAATATAACAAAATTCTTGGTAATCCCTTTAAATTTGTTAAATTTCTTGTAATTGCTTGAAATATTTTAAAATAATGAACATTATTATTAAATTCCTTTTCTTCATATCCTTTGAAATTTTTTTAATCTCTTGAACATTTTTTAAATCTTTTGAAATAACTGAAAATATTTCTAAAAAACTTGTAATTCCTATATATCCCCTGAAATTCTTGAAAATCGTAGAAATGCCTAAAATCCCTAAAAGTTGCAATTCTTTTATATATTTCTTGAAATAGTTAAAATACGTAGACATAATTAAAAATCAAATTTAATTAATTCCCTAAAGTTCTCTAGAAATTAGTTCAAATCCCTGGAATTTTTGTTTAAATATTGACATTTATGGAATATTTTTAAATAATTTAAACTTTAGTTTAAAATCCTTGAAAAAAATCGGAAAAAATTTTTCTCTACAAATCCTTTGGAATCTTTTTAAACCTTATAATATTTGAATCTTAAAGCTCTCCAGAAATCCCATGGAATCTTGTTAAATTCTTTGTAATTCCTTGTAATTTTTTAAGTATCCTTACATTTTTTTAACATTTTTTAATAACTTTAAATTTTTAAAATCCTTTCCAATTTTTTAATTCCTTTATATTCCTACAAGTTTGGTAAATTCCTCGGAATATTTTTGAATCTTAAACAATTCTTTAAAGTCCCTTGATATTGGTTAAATCTTTATTTTTAATTTATTTAAAAATTGTATAAAACATTTTCTCAATTTTTCAAATCGTTAAAAAAATGTTAATTTTTTTATATCCCTTAAAATGTTTGAAATCCGTAGAAATCTGTCAAAATAAAATTTAATTTATTTCCTGAAGATGTGTGGAAATCTGTAGAAATCTTAAAAAATTCTTTCAATACCTTCGAAAAATTTTTATCTGAAATTTTAAATCTTAAAAATCCTTCATTTTATTTGTATTGTCTTATATATCTTGAAATTTTTGAAATCTGTAATCAATTTATTTGTTTAAATCCGTAGATGTAATAAAAAATTTTTAACTCTTTTAGAATCATGTGAAACGTATTGAAAACATTATAAATCCTAAGTTAAATAAATGAATAATACTTTTTTAGCAGTTTCACTATTTTTAAAAATAAATCCTTTCAATATTCACCCATTATTTATTTCTATAATTATTTTTCTATGATAGATTTAATTTTTGTACCAAATACTTGAGTTTCCTACCAAGACAGTTTCATTTTTTACCCGAAAATATAATTTTGAACCAAATAGTTGAATTTCAAACATAAAAATATGATTTTTAAACAAAAAACTAAATTTGATACCAAATATACAAATTTTAAAATAAATTGTTTAATTTTCAACTGAATAGCTCAATTTTCTACCCAAAAGTTTAATGAATTTCTAACTAAAAATGTGATTTTTTTAAGCCAAAAGTTAATGTTCTGTTAAATTTTGTAATGTTCAAGCCAAAAAGATGAATTGTCTACAAAATAATTGAATTTTTAACCCAAAAATATGAATTTTTAAGGAAGAAGATTAATTTGTTACCAAAAAATGAATTTTCAGAAACATAGCCAAATTTTCTACAGAAAATGGAAGAATTAAAATTAAATTAAATTTAAATTAAAGTTTTCTACCAAAACAGTTAAGTTTTTAACCCGAAATATGAATTTTCAACAAAAAATCAATTTTATACCAATTATCAAAATTTGCGAGTAAATTGTTTAACTTATCACTAAGTTTAATTTTTTACAGTTGAATTTTTAACCGAAGATATGAATTTTCAACAAAATACATAAATATTCCATCAAAAAGTTAAATTTTCAAGGAAAAATATTAATTTGCTAAAAAAAATTCATTTTCAGCAATGAGGTTAAATTTTTAACAGAATAATAATTTTTTTTTAAACTAGATAATTTTCTATCATATAATTAAATTTTTTACAAAATAATTCAATTTTCTGGTAAAATATTTGGATTTTTAACTCAGTGATGTAATTTTTAACCAATTAGCTAAATTTTCTACCAAAATTATGAATTTTTGTACAAAATAATTAATTTTCTATCATATAATTAAATTTTATACAAAGTTGCGGAATGCTCATGTCAGAAAGACAAATTTTCTACAAAATAATTCAGTTTTCTACTAAAATGGAGGGATTTTTAACCCGGAAATATAATTTTTAACCAAATAGTTAAAGTTTCTACCAAATAGTTAAAATATTTAACGAAACTGAGGAATTTACTACCAATATAGTTGCATTTTTAACCCGAAATATGAATTTTTAAGAAAACGGATGAATTTGATATAAAAAAATATGATTTTTCAACAAAAAATAAATCTTATACCAAATATTCAAGTTTTCCAGTAAATGGTCTAATTTTTAACAGTTGAATTTTTAACCGAAAATATGAATTTTCAACAAAATACATAGATATTCCACTAAAAAGTTAAATTTTTAAGGAAAAAGATTAATTTTCTAGAAAAAAAATTAATTTTCAGCAATGAGATTAAATTTTATACATAATTGTGGAATGCTCATGCCAAAAAGACGAATTTTTTACAAAAAATTCAATTTTCAACCCTAGAATACGATTTTTTAAAGAAAAAACTACTTTTCTATTAAATAGTTAAATTTTTTAATAAAT
Source organism: Belonocnema kinseyi (assembly GCF_010883055.1). Classification (NCBI taxonomy): domain Eukaryota; kingdom Metazoa; phylum Arthropoda; class Insecta; order Hymenoptera; family Cynipidae; genus Belonocnema; species Belonocnema kinseyi. Next base: position 19,946,848 of record NC_046664.1, on the reverse strand, counting down.
TGTTTATTTCTTAACCAAGCAGTTACATTTCCTATCAAAAGAATGGAACTTTCACTCCTGATATATAATTTTTAAAGGAATAGTTGAATTTTCTTTCAAAATTGTTGAATTTTAACCTTAAGTATGAATTTTCAACCAAATCGATGAATTTTTAAGGAAAAAGAATAATTTTCTACAAAACTGTGGGAAGTTTAACCCAAAAAGAAGTTTTTTCTAAAAAAAATCAATTTTCGAGCCGAAAATATGACTTTTTAAGAAAAAAAAAATTTCTTTCAAATAGTTAAATTTTCAAATAAATTGATAATTTGTTTAATCATGTATTTAAATTTTCCACCAAAATATTTGAATATTCTTTTGAAATTGTTGAATCTTACCCCGAAGTTGGAATTTTCAACCTAATAATTGAATTTTCAATCCGAAAATTTGACTTTTCAACCAAAAAATTTATTGTATACCAAATATTTGTAATATCAAATGAATTGTTTAACTTATTATCAAATAGTTTACTTTATACCAAACCAGTTGAGTTTCTAACCGCGAATATTAATTTTTGACAAAACACATGAATTTTCAAGGAAAAAGATTAGTTTTCTACCAAAAAAAGGAGAATCTTCAGTTAAAAAAGGTAAATTTTCTACCAAAATATTTGAATTTGCAACTAAAAATATGAATTTTTAACAAAATCGTTAATTTTTCTATCCTAATATAGTTGATATTTTATAATATTGTGGAATGTTCGAGCGAAAGAGACGAATTTTCTAAAAAATAAATCAATTTTCAATAATAAAATATGATTTTTTGGCAAAAAAAAATTTTTTCTTTTAAGCAGTTAAGTTTTCTACTTGAAAGTAGAATTTTCAACTAAATAGTTGAATTTTCTACCAAAGTATTACATTTTTAAAGAAATGCGTGAATTTTTTACCAAATAGTTTAATTTTCAAGGAAAAATTTTTCTATCAAAATTATCGAATTTTATCCCGAAAATATGACTTTTCATGAAAAAAAAATTTTGTACCAATATTACAATTTTTTATTAAATTATTTGGTTTTAAACCAATTTTTTAAATTTTCTGCCAAAATATTTTCAAAGAAAAAGATTTATTTTCTGCAAAAAAGTTAATTTTCAGCCATAAATTAAAATTTTCTACCTAAATAGTTGAATGTACAATCAAATAGTATAATTTTTAATTCGAAAATATAATATTTAAAATATTTAAAATATTTAAATTTGTATCCCTAAAATATCATTTTCAATTAAATAGTTAAATTTTCTTCCAAAATTTTTGAATTTTAACCCGAATTATAAATTTTCAATCAATTAGTTGAATTTGCAGTTAAAAAATATGACTTTTCATCAAAATAATATATTTTATACCAAATATTTATATTTTCAAATTATTTGTTTAATTTATCATCAAATAGTTTACTTTTATACGAAAAAAGTAGAGTTTCAAACCAAAAATATGAATTTTCAATAAAAAACATGAATTTTCCAGAAAAAAAATTAATTTTCTATCAAAAAAAAGAAGAATTTTCAATAATAAAGTTAAATTTTTTATCAAAATATTCGAAGTTGTAACCAAAAATATGAATTTTTAACAAAAAAGTTAATTTTATACCCTACTGTAGTTGATTTTTTACAAAATTTGTGGAATGCTCCAGCCAAAAAGACGAACTTTCTACAAAATAATTCAATTTTCATTAATAAAAATATGATTTTTTTGTAAAAAAATTAATTTTTTTTCTAGTTGAATTTTCTACCAAAGCATTACATTTCTAACGAAATACATGAATTTTCAACTAAATAATATAATTTTCAAGGAAAAAGATTAATACAAAAAAAAAGAATTTTCAGCAATAAAAAAATAAAAAGTATTTTACTTTTCTACCCTAAAGTTTAATTTTCTATAAAATTGTGGAAAGCTTAAACAAAAATACAAATTTTCTACAAAAAAATTAAATTTTTAACAACAGAATATAATTTTGTAAAAAAAAATTAGGTTTCTATCAAATAGTCACATTTTCATAGAAATTCCTTACTTTTTAACCAAGTAGTTAAATTTTCCACCGAAATAGTTGAATTTCTCACCCAGAAATATAATTTTTAATTAAATGGTTGAATTTTCTTTAAAAATAGTCGAATTTTATCGCGAAAATATGACTTTTCATTAAAAAAATTGTATACCAAATATTAAAATGTTTAATTAAATTATTGAATTTTTAACTAATTAGTTTAATTTTCTGCTCAAATATTTTCAAGAAAAAAGATTAATTTTCTACAAGAAAAGTGAATTGTCAGCAATAAAGTAAAATTTTCTATTTAAATAGTCGAATTTTCAATCAAAGAGTGTAATTTTTAATCCGAAAATATAATTTTAAAACTAAATTGTAAAATTTTTGATCAAAATATTTGAAGTTTTAACCTGAAATATTAATTTTCAACCAAATAGTTGAATTTTCTACCCAGAAAGTAGAGTTTTAAACCGGAAATATGAATTTTCAACAAATACATGCATTTTCCAGGAAATAATTAATTTTCTACCAAAATATTCGAATTTGTAACTAACAATATGAATTTTTAACAAAAAAGTTAATTTTCTACTCAAATGTAGTTGATTTTTCACAAAACTGTGGAATGCGCGAACCAAAAAGACGAATTTTCTGCAAAAGAATTCAATTTTCATTAATAAAATGTGATTTTTTGACCAAAAAAAAAGATTTTTTACTTTAATTTTCTATCAAAGCATTACATTTTTAACGAAACACGTGAATTTTTTACCAAATAGTTTAATTTTAAAGAAATAAGAATGATAAAAAAAGAAGAATTTTCAACGTTAAAAAAATAAAAGAAAACTATTTTAATTTTCTATAAAATTGTGGAAAGCTTAAGCCAAAAAGACAAATTTTCTATAAAAAAATTCAATTTTTAACCCCAGAATATAATTTTGTAAAAATAATTAAGTTTCTATCAAATAGTCACATTTTCAAATAAATTGTTTATTTTTCAACCAAGTTGTTAAATTTTCCACCAAAATAGTTTAATTTATTGCTCAAAACTATAATTTTTTATCAAATACTTGAATTTTCTATCAAAATTTATTTTTTCAAAGTTTATTTTCAGCCATAAATTAAAATTTTCTACCTAAATAGTTGAATTTACAATCAAATAGTATAATTTTTAATCCAAAAATATAATTTTTAAACTGAATCGTTGAATTTTGGTTTGAAATCGTTAAATTTTCTACCAAAATAGTTGAATTAGTCACCCAAAAATAACAGTTTTAATAAAATAGTTGAATTTTCTATAAAAATAGTCGAATTTTATCCCGAAAATATGACTCCATAAAAAAAATATTTTACACCAAATATGAAAAATTTAAATTGAATTATTTACTTTTTAGCCAATTAGGATAATTTTATACCAAAATATTTTTAAGGAAAAAGATTAATTTTCTACAAAAAGAAGTGAATTTTCAACAATAAATTAAAATTTTCTACCTAAATAGTTGAATTGTCAATCAAATAGTATATTTTTTATTCCGAAAATATACATTTTTATCAAAGAGTTGAATTTTCTATGAAAATAGTCAAATTTTATCCCGAAAATATGACTTTTCATGAAAAAAAATTCTATACCAAATATTAAAAATTTTAATTAAATTATTTAATTGTTAATTATGTTAATTTTCTACCAAAATATTTTCAAGGAAAAAGATTAATTTTCTACAAAAAAAGTGGATTTTCAGCAATCAAGTAAAATTTTTTGCCTAAATAGTTAAATTTTCAATCAAATAGTATAATTTTTAATCCGGAGATATAATTTTTAAACTAAATAGTTGAATTTTTGATTAAAATAGTTATTTTTTCTACCAAAATAGTTGAATTTTCAATCAAAGTAGTGGACTTTTATCCCGAAAATATGACTTCTCGAAAAAAATTATATATAAAATATTAAAAATTCTAATTAAATTATTTAATTTTTAACCAATTAGCTTTATTTTCTACCCAAATATTTTCAAGGAAAAAGATAAATTTTCTACAAAAAAGTGAATTTGCAGCAATAAAGTAAAATTTTCAACCAAATAGTTTAATTTTCAACCCGGAAAAGAATTATTATTCTTGAAAAATTAATATTTTTAGAGATCAGAAACATCGATTCTTGGTCGGCCCGAATGAAAGAACCTCTTTTGGCTATATACGGTGAAGATTATTTTAGAAAAACCTGGGCAGCCTGGATAGATTCAATAACAGAAATTTATAAAAAAAATAATGGTGATATTTGCAAAAATGACGTCGCCAGAATTAAGTGTCCGACTTTAATTGTCCATGGGAAGAAGGATGTTATGGTCGACTTTGAACACCCGTTTTATTTAAACAAGCATATAAAAAATTCGCAGTAAGTTTATTTATTATTTAAATTATTCATTAATTTAAATTTAAATATACCTAAGACTTCAAAAATAATGTAAATAATTTTTTAGACATAAAATAAAATGGAAATTTTATTTTCAGAACCAGGATTTTTGAACAAGGAGCTCACAATTTGCACTTGAGATACCCAGAGGAATTTAATAAATTGGCAACAGACTTTTTTATGGAGAAATCCAAGATTTAAAAATCTTCATTTGAGGGGCAAATTCAGAGAAGAGAATTATGATTTTTTTTACCAATGTTTTGTCATTTTCATAATTTTTTTCGCGTTTTGAATTGTTTTTGAAATAAAAAATAAAAATACGTTCTATTAAACGATTATTTTTCAATCCATATGAATTATATTTCAACAAAGGGGTTTAATTTTCTACCCAAAAAGAAAAATTTTCAACGAGAAAGATATGTTTACATCAAAGAAGATGAATTTTCAACCAAATAGTTGAATTTTCATCTGAAAAGGATAATCTTTGTGCCAAAAAATAGAATAAATAAATATAAAGTTTAAAAATTCATTTTTCATTGATTTTGAAGGAAAAGAAACGAATTTTTAACCAGTTAAATTAAAATACAAGATTAATTTTTTACCAAAAAAATAAACGAATTTTAAACTGAATAGTTGAATTTCCAACCAGAAGGAATTATTTTCCCAAGAAAAAGATGAATTTGGATTAACTTTCTACCAAAACAAAAATTAATTTGATAAAATAGTTGAATTTCCAACCAAGAGAAATTATTTTACAGAATTTTTAACCAGAACAATTAATTTTCCACCAAAATGATCACGATTTCACCAAAATGGCGAATTTTCAATCAAATACATGAATTTTCTATTAAATTATTAAATGTTAGAAGCCAAAAAATGTTTGAAAAAATTAATTTTTCAATAATAAGAAAAGAATTTTCCACAAAGAAATTCATTTTTTTAACTGATAGTTAAAATTTGTAATAAATTGTTGAATTTTTAACAAAGTAGTTTAGTTTCTACCAAAATAGTTGAATTTTTAACCGAAAATACGAATTTTTTACCAACTAGTAGAATTATCAAGAAAAAAGATGAATTAAAAAAATCTGAATCAGTTACATTCAAAGAACAGGATTAACTTTCTACAAAAAAAAAATTGTTGAAAAAAAGTTGAATTTCAACCGAAAAAACGAATTTTCCAATAAAAAGATGAATTTAAACTAAACGGTTGAATTTTTAACCAGAAAGATGAATTTTCCACTAAAATGACGAATTTTCAATAAAATAAATGAATTTTATATTAAATTATTTAATTTTGAAAGCCAAAAAAACTCTGTAAAAAATTAAATTTTCAATAAAAAAAGAATTTGGAACAAAAAAATTCATTTTTTTAAATGATAGTTATAATTTGTAATAAACTGTTGAAATTTTAACTAAATAGTATAATTTTCTACCAAAACAGTTGCATTTTTAACCAAAAATAAGAATTTTTAACCAACTAGTAGAATTGACAAGGAAAAAGATTAATTAAAAATTTGTTAATCAGTTAAATTGACAGAACAGATTTAACTTTGTACCAAAACAAAAATGAATTTTGAAAAAAAGTTGAATTTTCATCCAAAAAAAAGATTTTGAAACAAAAAGATGAATTTTGAACTAAATGGTTGGATTTTTAACCTGAAAGATGAATTTTCCACCAACGTGACGAATTTCAGTAAGGTACATGCATTTTTTATTAAATTATGAAATTTTGGAAACCAAAAAACTGTAAAAAATTACATTTTCAATAAAAAAACAATTTTGAACAAAGAAATTCATTTTTTTTACCTGATAGTTATAATTTGTAATAAACTGTTGATTTTTTAACTAAATAGTTTAATTTTCTACCAAAATAGTTGCATTTTTAACAGAAAATACGAATTTTTAACCAACTAGTAGAATTGTCAAGGAAGAAGATTAATTTTCAAAAACAAATTTTAACCAATTAAATACAAAGAACAAGATTTTTTACAGGAATTTTTTACAGAAAAACAGGAACTTTCTACCAAAACAAAAATGAATTTTGAAAAAAAGTTGAATTTTCAACCAAAAAGATGGATCGAGGGCGTGAGAAAGGCTATTTTGAAGAGTGCGTGCTTGCCGCCCAAGCGAAGCGAGGGCGGAAGTCACATTCGTCTAAATAGCCTTACTCCTTTGATACACACTATACTTTTTATCCCACCCTTCTTGAAAACAAGCATGTGAAACAGATAAAGGAAATTTGGTGCGCAAAACCAGACAGGGTATGGATCGAGAAATCCCTCTGTATCTCCACCATTTCTCTTCACCATTTTTCCTTTTCAATTTTCCTTTCCCCTTTCTTATTCCCCTATAACATTTCCTTTTTTCTTTCCCCGTTGCACTTTTCAGCCATTCCCCTTTCTCGTTCCCCCTTCCCCTTTCCTTATTCCCATTTCCGCTTAACCATTTCCCTTCCCCTTTACCCCTTTAACATTTCCCTTTTGCTTTTTCCTTTCCCCTTTCTCAATCCCCTTTTTACTTTCCCTTTTTCACCCTTCCCTTTTTTCATTTCCCTTTTACAGTTTCACCTTTCCCTTTGCACCATTTTCCCTTTCCTCCTTTCTTCATTTCTCCGTTCCGTTAATCCTTTTCCCTATTATCTCATTTTCCCTTTTATTTTTCCCATTTTCGTTTCACCTTTCCCTTTGCACTCTTTCCGGTTTTCTCATTTTTTCCTTCTATTTTCCTATCCTACATTCCTTTTTACTATTTCTCTTCCACCTTCCTTTTTCCCCTTTCCCTTTTCATCCTTTCCCCATTTCCTTCAACCTTTTCCCCAATTCCCCGTTTTCCTCTTCCATTTTCACCCTTTCTCATTTTCCCTTTCCCCCATTCCCCTTAACCGTTTCCCCTTTTCTCCCGTTCCCTTTACCCTTGTTCTTTTTCTTCCATTTCCCCTTTTATTTGTCTCCTTTCTCATTTTCTCCTTACCTATTTTCTATTCCCCTTTCTCCCTTTACTATTTTCTCCTTTTTACCTTTACCCTTTCGTAAATATTTTATTATGAAAGGGTTCAAAGAAAAAGCACTTCAATCTACATCATATGATAATACTATTTGTGCCGGATGTCCCACTTGCGTGGTGCAGTACAAGTATAGCGGGCGTAAAGTATCATGTTGGCTCGGCGGCGAAGTGCGCATGTGCGAAGGCCACTGGGCTGGAAGTTGCCACATTACGCCTGCTTCGCATGCATGCAATGGCGCGTTTTAAAGGGGGAGTCGGATACAAAATTGTAACCAGGTAAGTTCAAAGAACAGGATTAACTTTCTACCAAAACAAAAATTAATTTTGCAAAAATAGTTGAATTTTCAACCAAAAAGATGAATTTTGAACTAAATAGATGAATTTTTAACCATACATATGAATTTTTCACCAAAATTATTAAGATTGCACCAAAATTATGAATTTTCAATCACATTCATGAATTTTCTACTAAATTATTAAATTTTGGAAGCCAAAAAAAAGACTATAAACAAATTAAATTTTTAATTAAAAAAAAAACGAATTTTAAACAAAGAAATCCATTTTTATCGGATAGTTAAATAATAACATTTTTTTTTTTTGCATTTTTCACAAAATATTTAAAGTTTCTACCAAAATAGTTGAATTTATAACCGAAAATACGAATTTTTAATCATTTAGTAGATATGTCAACCTATTTGTTGAATTAAAAAATAAATTTTTTTAGTTTTTAACCAAGTAGTTTAATTTTCTACCAAAGGATTTGAATTTGTAACCGAAAATATAAATTTTTAACGAAACAGGAGAATTTTAAATAAAGAAAATTTATTTTCTAACAAAAATAAACGAATTTTCTGCAATATAGGTAAATTTTCCACTAAAAATGATACGAGGGTAGTTCAATAAGTACTTAGAATGAAGTATAAAAACAATTTTTTTGGGTAAATTTTTTTTTATTTTTCAACATAATCTCCTTGGAGCTCTATACACTTGGTCAATCGCTTTTCAAGT
>NC_046664.1:19911152-19938323 GCF_010883055.1 Belonocnema kinseyi | reverse complement strand
TATCTAGTCGGGAGTGGTGCTGACTGAAAACAGATGATTTGGAGCGATTCGCGCGCCATATGTTGGTCATTCTAAGGACTTATTGAACTACCCTCGTATAATTAAACTTTTAGATACAAACATTAAATTTTAACCACAAAAGAAAAAATTTTCAAATAAATTGTTTCATCACCCGAGAATATGATTATTCCACATAAAAAAAATAGTTTTTAAACTAAATATTAACATTGTCAAATAAATGGTTGAAGTTTCAACCAAATAGTTTAATTTTTGCCAAAATAGTTAAACTTATAAACGAAAATATGAATTTTTTAAAATAATACATGAATTTTTAACCAAATCATTGAATTTTCGTCGAAGAAGATTAATTTTCTACCGAAAAGAAATGAATTTTCAGCAATACAATTAAATGTTCTACCCAATTGTTTTGATTTTCATGACAAATATTTGAATTTTTAACCGAAAATATACATTCTCCACAAAAAGATCACTTTTCTACCATATAATTTAATTTTTTACCAACGTGTGGATTTTTCGATTTTCTAAAAAAAAAACTATTCAATTTTTAATCCGAAAATATTATTTTTGGCAAACAATTTAATTTTTATTAAAAAGTTAGTTTTTAAAATAAATTTTTTAAGTTTTAACCAAATAGCGTAATTTTCTACCAAAATTGGTGAATATTTAACCCAAAATATTAATTAAAAAATTAATGAATTATTAACCAAATAATTAAATTTTCAAAGAAGAAGATTAATTTTCTACCGAAAAATTGCATTTTTAGCAATATAGTTAGATTTTCTATCAAATAGTTGATTTTTCTACCAAATTGTGTTATGTTCAAGCCAAAGAAGTTAAATTTCTACGAATCAATTCAATTTTCAATCCGAAAATACGTTTTTTCGAAAAAAGTACATTTTCTACCAAAAAAATTAAATTTTAGGACAAATTTTGTATGTTTTAACCAAATATTGTCTACAAAAACAGTTTTCAATAAAATACAAGAATTTTTAAACAAATAGTGGAAGTGTCTAACAAAATAGTTGATTTTTTATCTAAAAATATGAAGAAAAAAAATTTCTACCACACAGTTTAATTTTCTCCTAAAATGTCGTATTTTCTACCTAAAAAATTCAATTTTAAATCCGAAAATAATGATTTTTTGACAAAAAATTTATTTTTTACCAAAAAGTAAGATTTTCAAATAAATTGCTTTTTTACCAAATCGAATTTAAAGTTAAACTTAAAGTAAAATATAATTTTCAGCGAGATAGTTACATTTTCTACCTATTAGTTGAATTTTCTATTGAAATTTGAAAGGATTTAAAAAAATTTTGAACGAAAAGTAATTTAAAAAAAAAATTGAAAAGCATCAACATCATAAGAAATTTTGTTAAGTTTCCTGTGTAATATATGAATGATTTTTTATATTGAAAAATTAATTTTTAGAAAATTTTAAAAAATATTTTTAAACATTTCAAAATATTCTCAAAATTGTCAAAAAAGAATCTTAGCGATTTTATAACAATTTCGAAAATATTGTGGAAAAAATTCGAATCATTTTAAAAGATATTTTAAAGGTTAAGATGTTCTGAAAATATTTCAAAAAATGAAAAACAAAATAGAAATATTTGAAGATTACAAAAAAAACTTTTAAAGCTTTTCAAAATATTATGAAGGTAAAATGGATATAAAAAACTTTCTTAAGATTCAGGGAAAATTTTTTAAGGATTAAAAAATTTTTTTAAATTAGGTTTTAAATATTTCAATAGTTTTTAAAATTGTAAGAAAGAAATCTGCAAGATTTTCAGCCATTTTTTTAATTTTCTAAGAGCTTTGTGAATTTTAGGAATAATTTGAGTTAGTTTTACAGATTTTTGATAATTAAACTTTTTCTAGCATTGACAGAAAAACCCTAAAATTATTTCCAAAAAATCTATGAAGTATTCGAAATTGAGAATTTTTGTTAATTTTTTTTAAACCCCATAACTTTAGATGCAGTTTAGATGCAGTTTCGAAAAAATATTTTTTGAACAAACAAAATTAAAATTTTTTTCGATTGATCAAAAAAAGCTTTTAAATTAATTTTTGAAAAAATCCGTATTTGTCTTTCTTGCATTTTTTTTATGAAAGGCTTACAAGGTTTTGTCAGAGCCCTATAAATATAAAAGTGTTTTTTTTTTTTCAATTTTTCAAGAAATAATTCAGAACGCACGCCGTGGTATGGCGTGCTCAGTGCCTCGAGTCCGAACTCTAAAGTTTGTGAATTCCATGCCTATATTACAGGGCTTTTAAAGCATCTTGTAACTTACGTTGAAAAAAAATTGTAATTAAAAATGTATTGTTTTAAAATAAAGTTAAAAATTTTGTTTTTTGAAAATTCCAAAAACTTTGACATTTCAGAAAATAAATTTTTGAAAACTATGTTATGAAAATTAAAAAAAATCAATTTTGAATATCTTCTGTTTTTTGAATTTTTAAAAAATTACTGAAAGCTTTTTCCGGTGGGCGGTACTCACTCAGGCGTAACAAAACAGGAGCGTTGCGGTAAGACGTGCCCAAACGGCTTACCTGTTTAACTGCGCATGACTTTCCGACAGTTCACTCGATGCGGGTGGCACCTGCATGGCCAATAAACACGATGGCCAGCTCGCGTCGATCAGCAGTGGGTCACTGATCGGATTATTTTGTGCGATCGAATGACCCTGTCTTCTTACCAATTTTTGGAAAATAGATGAATTTTTTTAATCATGCCATATTTCTTGGGGAAAGACAATCCCTACAATTATAATTTTTTCAGTTATAAAAATTAGTAAATAATCTTCAGATATAGTTATTTGTTGGAAAATATTTTCGTTTTAATAAATATTGTTAACGATTTCATTCATGGAAAAATTTACATTTAAAATTTGAGACTATACAGTTGTAGAAGAAATTACATTATAAATAATATCATTTGGATGCTCAAAATAATAGAAAAACTATTTTTCTCGGAGATCTGATTTCTGGCACGATTATAAATCTTATAAATTATTATCTCTAAAATCTAATATCTTGTTATAAAAAAAAATCCATTTCCGACATAAGACCCTAAAATAATATAAAATTTTTAAAAACTGGGAATCACGACGATGATTTTGGTTTCAAATGTTCATTTTCGATTACCTATAATAAATTCTTTAGATCTTTAATTTAAAAAATATCCCAAATGCCAAAGTTTAATTTCTTCTTAAACAAAAATGAAAACCGAATTATAGTAATGCTAGTCAGTTCTTTTGAATATAAATCTTATCACGCAATACAATTTCTTATTTGGAAATTTAGATTTAAAAATTTGAAGGGGCAGAAAATTTATAATATATATTAATAGATAAACAAACTCTAGTAAATTTTTAATTTACGTTTGAATATTACATTAATTAGGAGTCTCGTAGTTCAGGCAGGGATATGGGAAAATAGTAAATTGTACTTCTAGATGTGTCAAATCTATTTATTTCTACGATTCACAAGTACGCCAAACTCTCGGTTTAGTAACAATATCAGGGGTTGCCTGCGAATAGGCCTATCACTCAATCGGGGAATCAAAAGATAAGCAGCCAGCGCCGTCTCAACTTTTTTCTATTGGAATCGTAATATTGCGCAAACTCCCCATGTGAGTACCCGCGCACTGCGCTTTTTCACTACGCTGCTGGTGTTTTTCTTGTAAGAGTCGCAACCGTCTCTCACCCTAAGTGCTGAGAAACTGCTTGGGCCAGCAGTTCCAGGAATTACGAAACCGGAGATTACTAAAACGTGGCTCTGGTGTATCCTTTATTATTGCAACACTTTATTTAATTAAAAAAAGAAGTTTATTTTATAGCTGACGAAAATAGTTACAAATTATATTATTATATATGTACGTTAAATGCTATCTTAAACAAACTTGTAACCTCGTTAGTCATTGTACGAAAACGATCGGCACCAATTTTGTCCTTGACTATCATAATTGCTTTACCATCCAAAAAAAATTGACGAAGAATACTTGATCCATCTATTACAGAAACGTAAAAAGTGTCTTTAAGAGTTTTTGTTTGTAATACCATAGTTGTTCCTGTAAAACCCTTTAATTCCATCAAATGTTTTTTTCTCCCGTATTTAACATCAGCATCATAAGGAAGATTAATTCTTGCAATTTCAAGGAGTGATTTATCGTACGTTGGATTATTTGAAGAACTTAATTCTGTAAGAAGAAATAAAAATAGATGAATTTTGTAAAGGTGAGCAAAAACCAAACTTTAGAGCATGGCTTTACGGTCCATGGTCTCAGTTTTTTATTTAAGAACTGATTTTTGGAAACATGATAACAGTTTACGTTTCATTAATTTAATTGAATTTACCAAATATTTTTTTGTCATCTTCTTTTGAGATCTAATAATGTAAATAATAACTGAACTCAACCAGATCTGGTGTCCCCTTAAATGGAAGATGAGTATTTACAATTGAAAATTTCTAAAATTTTGTATTTAGAACCGAGAGTTAGAGCGATAAGCGGAGAGCAGACGAGCCCAGTCTGAAGTTGCGCACGGAGCCTAGGCTCAGCTCCCTCGTTACGGAGAACCGCCCCCCGGTAGGTAGTGGTGGGAGGGCGCGCAAGCATTTGAGTTTCAGTGACTGTAATTCGTATATGCCTGACGTGAGCGCGCTCTCCCACCAGTTCCTCCTATGCAGCGGTTCTCCGCAACGAGGGAGCCGAGCCTAGGCTCGGTGCGTAACTGCAAACTGGACTGGTACGCTCACTGGCAATAAGTAAATTATCATTGTAACTGTAATAAAAATTGATAACTTAAAATTGTATATGAGGTTTTATATTGTATGATAATTACCAATAGAATTAAAGAAAACCGTCAGGCTGAAGACCAGAGAACTGAGCAAGATGTTCATCATCTGGAAATAAATGATCCTTCTTTATAATAATTTGAAAAATGTTATATACAGTATAACAAATAAATGTACTCGATTTCCAGTAGGATATTTATACTAGTCGTATAACGAATAATATAAAAATAATAAAAAGATTATTGAAAATTTGCATCAACCGCGAAAGAGGTTGAGAAAAATTTTCCAATCGAAATAAAAATATGAGGTCAAAATAAATTGTAAAAGTTAATTCTTGACCGATTCTGATTTAAGTTTGGGAAAATGTATTCAATTTTAACCGTCGCGGACTACACGCGTATTCTTTGAAAAATTCAAAAATTTGTGAGCAGATTTCAGATATGTCAAATCAAAGTTTCAAAAATAAAATCATTTTTACGAAATCGTTACATTTCTAAAAAAAGAAATAGATTTTATACTAAAATAATGCATTTTTTAACAGATAAATGATTTTTTAACCGAGAAGTTCAACTTTTAACCAAGTAGTTGAATTTTCAACCAAAAAAGACGAGTTCTAAACGAAAAAGTTTATAGTTGATATTTCAATCAAAAACGATTTTAATTTTTAACCAAGAATCGTTGAATTCTTCCACAAATTTTTTTTAAACCAGAAAAATATAAAATTTCAAAAACATTTGAAAAAGTCCAATTATTACTTAAATTTAGAAAGCTCTTCAGAAAATTAAAAAATTGGCTTAAAATCTTGTACATTGTTTTAATTTTCAGAAATTTGTTGTAATATTTAAAAAATATTAACCAAAAATATAAAAGCATAATAATTTTTCGGCGAATCTAAGGAAATTTTTTTTCGGAAACTTCGAATATGTACATTTTGTTTAAAATTAAAAAAATTAAAAACATCTAAACTCTTGAAATATCTTTTTAAATAATTCGAATTTCTTAAATTGTTTTAAAATCGTCAAGATTCTTATTTGAAAATTTTGGCATATTTTTTCAGGACACTTAATAAAGTTATTTATCCTTCTGATGCCTTTCAAAATTGAAAACAATTATCTTTGTTTGCCATTTATTTAAATCTTTTTTGCAATCGAAATTTTTTTTAAATTAATAAAACTTAAAGCTTTGTTTTATATTTTTTTAAATCCTTTCGAGTTTTGAATTATATTTGTAATTTTTTCAGAACTCCTAATATATTTTAAAGCGATCTACTTTTTTCCTCAACTATTTTTCAATTTATGCAAAATAATGTTTTTTTTTCTTCAAGAGTCTTTGTTGAAGATTCTTAGAATTTTTTCCAATGTTTATAAAACGGTTTAAATCGTGTCTTAAAATTAACTTTTAAAAATAAAAGATCATAACAAATATTTTCAGGTATCTTGAGACATTTTTTTACTATTTTTAAACCATTAAAAATTCCTAAACAATTTCAAAATCTTGAAAAATCCACATTTTGTTTGCAATTTTTAAAAATATATTCAAATTTTAAATTATTTCTGAAATTCTCTCAAAGCATTCAAATATCTTTGGTAAGTAATTCGAATTTTACCTAAGGTTTGGAAAATTTTTCTAAAATTAAAAAAACCATTAAAAAAACGTTTAATATAAAGTTACAAAAATCAATTTTTAACAGAAAAAAATAATTTTTAGCAGTTACATTTAAAAAAAACAAGATTAATTTCCTATCAAAAAACAGACAAAAAACGAATTTCCAACTAAATAGTTGAATTTTCAACCAAAAAGACAATTATTCCAACAACAAGATTAAGTTTCTTCCAAAAAGACGAATTTTCAAAAAAAAAATATTGAATTTAGAAGTAAAAAATTTACATAAATTGATTTTTTTACCAAGAATATCAATTTTCTTTAAAAAAATGCGTTTTCTACCTAATACTTAAAATTTTTTAAATAAATTCTTTAAGTTTTAATCAAATAGTGTAATCTTATGCCAAAAGGGTTTAATTTTAAACCAGAAATAAGAATTTTTTAATAAATCGTAGAATTTTCAAGGAAGAAGATTAATTTTCTATAAAAAAATGAATTTTCAGCAATGTATTTGAAATATTTACCAAAAATGATATAATTAAATTTTCAGATCAAAAACATTAATTTTTAACAAACAAAAAAATATTTATTCGAAAAGAAAGTTCAAATTTCAAATAAATGGTTTTTAACCAAACAGTTGAGTGTTCTACTAAAATAGTTGAATTTTTAACAAAAAATATGAATTTTCAACAAAATACTTGAATTTTCTACCAAATAGTTGATTTTTCAATAATTTTTCCACAAAAAATTTTTTTTTTAAATTTTAAACGAAGAAGATTAATTTTCTATCGAAAGAAAAAGAATTTTTAGCAAAGTATGAAAATATGATTTCTCAACAAAAAAGTTAATTTTCTACCATATATTTAAATTTCCTACTAAATTATAAAATGTTTGGAAGACTTCTTAAATAAAAAAATGTCATTCAAAGTAAAAAATTACCAAACTTATTTTGAATTAAATAAAAAAATTATAAATTTTATCATTTTTTATTGAAACCAAATTGCTTTAACATATTAAAATTTAAATGTAAGTTATGGCAATTTTTAAATTGTGCTATTTTTATATTTCAAATCAATCAAAAATTATTGATATTCATTGAAAGATTAAAAATTGGTTAGAATTTAAAATGAATGAAATCTTTGACTGATTCATATTTCTTTTAATATAATACATCTCTCATATTTTTTCGTTCTGAAATTTAATATGAAAAAAAAAACAATAAAATTTTTTCATTTTTCTTGTATTTTTTTAGAAAAATAAAAATGTTTCTGTGGAAATTGTGTAAAATTCAGTATAAAGTGATTATAATTCCGTGGAAAAACTGAAACTTTGAAAAAAATCAATCATAACGAATAATTGCTTATTTTTTGGCAAAAATACAAATATTTTTGCTCTTCCCTGACCGATATTTCATTTTTGGTCTAGGAATAAGATTTAACCAAAGATTTGGTACTATTTACTCGAAAATTCGGAAAAATGATGACCCTAAATAATCAACAAATATAAACTTCAAGTCCCATATAATAGCACTTTCAGGGGTTGCCTCGCACTGGCCTTGTTACGAAATCGTTACTCTCGAAACGTAAACAGTCAGGACCGCCTAAACCGTTTATAATTTAAATGCATAATATTGCGCAATATACTCAGGTGAGTACTCGCGCACTCCGCCCATTAAAAATTTGTTTATATTATTGATATATTATTATACTTACGATACGTTCAGGGAAATTCGTCAAGATGATTGTATTCAATAAAAACGCATTAACATGTTCAATGTATATATACTAGCCGTTATCTCATTAGGTCTTCTAATTTGTCATGCACTATTTCTAATTCGTAATGTCATATGAAAAATATTTTTGTTTATTGAAAGGTTCAGACATTCAGGCACAAGGTTAAAAAACATTTCACACTTGATTCGAACAATGAGAGAAAAATATTGTCGAATTGTAAATCGGCTAAGTCATGTGCATCTGGATTATGCTAGGTGACCTCCACTTGCATAAGGTATTTAGAAATTATTTTACTTGAAAATTAAAAAATTAGGAATTTGTTCATTATTCTTATATTATAGCCTCCTTTAGTCACCTTACAAAAAATTCCTTGGGGGAATTAAAATTTTTTTAATTTGATGATATGAATAGAAACATATTTTTTTTAATTCTCTCAAATAAAAAACTTAATAAATAATATGCGAAAGTTTAAAATTATTGTTAAATTAAAAAATGATATTTCAATCAATTGCTACGAATTTCAAAACCAAATATATCATAAATTTGAAACATTCGTTTAATTTTAAATGATTTTTGAAAATGTTTGAAAAGTTTTAACAATTACAAATTCTTAGAAATGTAGACTTTTGAAGATTAAAAATAAAATTGTGAAACATTTTAAGGTTTTTGAAAGGTACCAAAATTGTAAAAAAAATTCTTAATATTCTTGGGAAAATTTCGAATAATTCTTTATCTTGAAAATTTAGTTTTAAGTAAATATCTTAAATAGTTTCTAAACAATTTGAAAACATTATCAAAATATTCAAAAAAGAATCTCTAGGATAACAAAATTATTCGGCAGAAAATTAGAACAAGTTGAGGGAAAAATTTAATTATTTCAAAAGATGTTTAGAAGTTTCGAAAAAAATTCAAAATCGTTGTTGATTTTCATAAATAATATTTCAATAAATTGCTAAGAATTTCAAAATCAAATTTGGCATACATTTAAAATATTCTTTTAACTTCAGAAGATTTTTGAAAGTGTTAGGAAACATTCAAACAATTTAACATTTTTAATTATTAAAAATTAAAAGATTTTTTAATTTAATTTTTGGAAGCTTTGAGAAAGTTTCAAAATTATTTTAAATATAAAAATATTTTTTTAAATTTTCGAAATTGAAAAAATTTCTCAACATTCCTGGGACAATTACTAACGACTTTTTAATTTTCAAAAATTAGTTTTAAGTGGCTATCTAAAATAGTTTCTAAACATTTGAAAAGATTCTCGAAATGCATATAGAAAAAAAAATCAAAACACAATGAAGTTGATGTTTTTCAAAGATTTTGAGATAAAATTTGGGAACAACTTAAAGATTTTGAAAGTTATCAAGATAGTAAAAAAATTTCATACATTCTCGGAAAAATTTCTAATGATTTTTAATTTTGAAAAATAATTTTCAAGAGACTAATTAAAATGGTTTGTAATCATTTGCAAAGACACAAAATGTTTAAAAAATAATCTTGGATGCTAAGAAAATGAAAATATTTTACAGGAGCTGAAACCTATCTGATCAAAAAAATCCAATCCTTTGGAAAGATAATTAAAAGTCCTGAGAAATTCCCAAGTATAATTTAAAGTTCAAAAATTTTTTAAATATAATAATAATTTAATATAATAAAAAAATAATCTTGACGATTTTAAAATAATTAAAAAAATATATTTAAAAATTTTGAAACAAAATGTATATTTTTGAAGATTTCCGAATAAAATTGTAGAAAATATAAGAATTTCAAAAGGTATTAGAATGGAAAAAATTCCTCTTAATATTCCTGGGAAAATTTTTATTAATTTCTGTTTTGCAAATTCATTTTAAGAGACTATTCAGAAAGGTTTCCCAACATTTTAAAATGGCCTTAAAATGTTTTAAAAAACTCGCAATGATTTAAAAAAGAAAAAAAAAGTTGGCAGAAATTCAAAACAATTTGAGGAAATATTTGAATTTTAAACAAATATTTAGAAGTTTTGAGAAAATTAAAAACATAATTGCACACCCTTAAACATTTAAAAAAATGTAAACAAAAATGTTAATTTTTATTTATTTCGAAAAAGAATTTCGAAGACATTTAAAAACTTTGAAAGATATTAAGAGAATAAAAAACTTTTCCTAAGATTCTTGGAAAAAATTAATATTTTCTCTTAAAAAGGTACACAAAAATATGGAAACTTAAAAATAATTACAAAAAATTAAAAAATTTGAAAGGATTTCAAAAAGTTTGTAACGAAAGGTAATTTTTTCAAACATTTTCCAAGATTTCAAGAAAATAAAAGACTTTTTTAAAATTCCTGGATAAGTTTTTTAATGTCATTTTATACAGAAAAGTGAATTTAAAAAAATTTGTATCGATATTGAGCAATCTTGAACAAATTTCAAAAATAATAAAAGATTTGAAAATGTTAAACAAAATTCCGACAAAATCTAGATTTTTGAAGATTTTGAAATAAAATTTAAGAAAATTTCATGTTTTTGAAAGAGATTAAAGTAAAAAAAAATGTCTTCAAATACCTAGGAAAATTTCTAATTGATTCTTTATTTTAAACATTAATTTTAAGAGACTGTTCAGAAAGGTTTCTCAAAATTTAAAAATATTCTTAAAATGTTCAAAAAAGAATAGTGATGATTTAAAAAAGAAAAAAATGTAGTTTTCAGAAATTGAAAACAATTTGAGAAAATATTTATATCATCTCAATAGATAATTAGAAATTTAAAAAAATAAAAAATTTAATTCAAAACTCGTAAAGATTTTAAAAATGTAAATTTGTCATGATTTAGAACAAAATTTCAAAGCTTTTAAAAAATTTTAAAAGGCATTAAGAGAATAGAAATGTTTTTCCAGCGATTTCTGGGAAAATTTCATATGATTTCTAAGAATATTAAAAAAAAAATTGGGAAATTTCTAAATAATTCCATAGAAAATTTTAATCTTCGAAAGAATTTCATAGAAATTTTAAACAAAACATAAATTTGTGAAGAATTTGAGAAGGCTTTAAGAAAATAAAAAACCTTTTCAAAATTCTTCTGAAAATTTTTTAAGACATTTCATATTGAAAAATCAATTTGATGAAAATATTTAAAAATATTTTCAAAATCGTCGAAAAAAGATTTTTGACGATTTCAGGTATATCAAATCAAAATTTAAAGAAAAGAAGTTAATGGTGATGTTGATGGTTTTTCATACAAAAAACAAATAATTTTTTAAAATAGTAATATAGGTTTAAGCGAAGTAGTTAAATTTTTAACAAAAAAGATTAATCCTCAACGAAAATTGTTGCATTTGATATTTCAGTCAGAACAGATTTTAATTTCAAACAAAAACCTGTTGAATCAAGGAAAAATTAGACAAAGCAGGTGCAACAATATCTTTGGTGCTACGCGCCTACAAAAAAGGATTTCGTAGCCTGTACTCCTATATCAAATTTGGGACCTCTGCCGAATTTGAGCCTTATGTCTATTTTGGGCTTTATGTGAATTTTGGACTCCGTCTCAATTTTGGGGCCTTTATCAATTTTAGAACCTATATGAATTTTGGGCCCTATATCAGTTTTGGGCCTTGCGTCGAGTGTTGCTCTTATATTTGAATGTGTTGCGCCCGGTGCCTATCTTGGGCCCTATATCAGTTTTGAACCGCATGTCGAATTTGGACCCGTCAATTTTTGGCCATATCTATTTTGGGCCTCATGAAGAGTTTGGATCACGTATTTATTTTTGGCCCTGTGTCTATTTATGGCACTATATCAGTTTTGGACTTTATGCCGAATTTAGGCCCAATGTCAATTTTGGGCCCTATGAATATTTTTGGCGATATAGCTATTTAGGGCCCTATATAAGTTTTAAGGAAAATGCAGAAATTCGGCCTTATATTAATTTTTAGCCATATGTCTATTTTGGACCCTATATCAGTTTTGGGCCCTATGTCAAATATGAGCCTTATTGAACTATTTATTTCACTGTAAATCAAATTGTCCATATAACTTGTGTTTATATAATCAAATATATACTTTTATGTCTTTACTCAAGTGACTGGTGCTTTTTCTTACTAAAATTTCAAGGAAGATACGTATTCGCTTTTAATAATTGTTTATTCTATTTATACTGCTTTTCACTAAAGAATGATGTCATTTTTATAAAATATTTAATGGCATCGTAATTTCGGACGAATTGAAAGTAATTTATTTGAAATATTATCAGATAATCAATACATTAGATTATTGATTATTAATTTTTCTTATTGTTAAACAAAAATAATAAAAATTCAGAATTTTTAGAAGACAACAAAACGTCAAGCGGAAACTGAGAAAGCTGTCAAGAAAGCTGAGCACAAAAGAAAAAGAATTATTAGCAATACAGATGAAATTTTACTTTTCTGTGATATTTCGCAATGCTTCGCTGTAAGAATAATAAATAAGATAATATATTTTCTTTGAAATGTTTAATTTTATTTTTTATTCTAAATGGTCAGAATATAATTTCAGTTTTGGAAAAACAACCGACCTTGATATAAAATAAAATATAAAGTATGATGACTTAAAATTAAGTAATGTTCTTTAGAAATTCGTGTAAATGATTTTTTAGCTTATTTTGCTTATCGTTTTTACAATCTGGCATCTGAAAACAAAACTGATGAAAGAGAAGAGCTGGCCTCTTTTATAGACACTTACCACCCTTTACCATATTTTCTGTAAAATCCTGTACAGTATTCAATTATATGACGCAATAAAGTTCTGGAAGGTTCTACATTAGCTACAATCAACACGTTCGGGCTATAATTTTTGTAACGAAAAATGTAATGTGTCATTAAAATAACCTTGCAGTTGATAACGAAAAATTCTTTGCAGAAATTGCGCAGTATGATTTGATGACGTAATGAAAAACATTCTAGAAACTTTGCGCAGGCACTACAGCTTATGGTCTTTCATGTCGTAATATACTGCCTCTTTATTTCAAAGTTCTAGAAGTTACTAGACTGCAGAATTATATTTCTCACTAATTATTTGCGCACTAAATAAATTAAGACAGGAATTTTTTATTGAATGTTTATATAGTAGAAAGCAATGAATCTTCCTTGTTTATATGTGACATTTATTGTACCTATACGACGTAGTATTGAAAATGCTAGAACAATGCAAAATATAACTTTGACAGTATTTACGCGAAATGTTTTATTGAATTCGTAAATAACCTTGAAGCTGTTTACATAAATCCGGCTCTTAAAATTGTGCAATATTATTATTCTGAGACGTCCTCAGGACGCTTCGAGAATGTTCCAGAAACTTAGTACGGACTCGAACCAATATAATTGTATAATGTTCTCTAATTATATATCTACCTTTTTATCTTAAAGTTACAGATGGTTCTTGGATGCAGAGTTTTCACAAGTTATTTGTTCACTAAATAAATAAAGGCGGAACTTCTTTATTAAATGTATCATTCGTAAAAAAGCAATACATCAAATTAACAGGGTGAACAGGATGTCATACATACTCCACCATATAAAGTTTCATCTGTGCATCTGCCTATTTTGCCCATTAAATAAATGCTTAATCTATAAGGCAGCAATAAATCATCCCTATTTTTCTCGTAATAACCTTGAACCTATTTACATGAATTCGGCTCTTAATATTGCGCAATATTATTATTCTATGACGTCATCAGGACCATTCAAAAATGTTCTAGAAGCTTAGCATAAACATGAACAACTACAGCTAGAAGCTTCTTGAAGTCGGTAAGGTAGGAATCTTGATCCAGAACCGGCCTGCCTATCAACTGCCCTATGTATCTAACAAAGCCATAATTCAACATAACTTGACTCAAATTTGTTAAAAAGTTATGAAAACGTTAACATAAACTAAATTTAATTTGTTAAAAATTACGTGTCTTTCAGATATAATGATTTTTGTTTAAAATAACCAATTTCCTGTGAAAAAATATTTATCTACGATTTCAAGAATTGAAATGATATTGTCAAACATGTCTTATAAATTAAAAATATGATTCTTTAAGGACAACCCTGGCGGACCGAAGGAACCGAATGGAGCCTCTACAAAGTACCCGTATACAAATTGCCGGTATAAATCGCTGACAAAGAAGAGCATCAAGGTCTCTGACTATTCCCCCTTTTTTAAAAGTTAATCTTATTAATGTAAGAATTTTACTATTTGTTTTAAAATTTATGTAATTTTTTAAACATTTTTTTTAGTAGAATCTTGATAATTTTAGTAGAAAATCCATATCTTTGATTGAAAATTAATTTTTTAAATGAGAATTTAACTACTTTATTGTTGTAAAAAAATAAAACTTTAATCAAATTTATATAATTTTTCACGAATCCATTTTTTGGCAAAAGAATGGAAAATCAACTATGTGGTAAAAAATGCATATTTCTGGATAAAAATTCATCTTTTTGGGTAACTGATTTAAATAAAAATAATGATTCAAATGATAATTAATTATATTTAATCATTGATTACATGATTTTAAACAATGTATTAGTATTAGTTTTTAGATTTAGCTCAAACAGAGCCAGTGAGCATTACTGGCAGCTTAAAAATTAAAATTCGTTGTTACTTGTGTACAGCTTGTATAAAAAGCGTTAAAATTAAATTCATATAGAATTTTTTCTTACTAATTACATTTTTCACGATTTTTCTACGAGTCAGTAATTTTTGATTAAAGATTATTTTCGGTTTGGTTGAAAATTAGTCTGTTTTCATTGAGAATACAACAATTTTGTTAACCAGAATTCTGATTGATATAACCATAAAGTTTTTTGAGTGAACAGTTTTTTAAAATTAAAATATTAACTTTTATATTTATTGTGAACAATTAACTTTTTTTTGGCTGGAAATTATATTATTCTGTTGAAAATTCAACAATTTTGTTAAAAAGTCTATGTTTTTGGTTGAAAATCAACTTTTTTGTTGAAAATTACTTTTTTTTAAATTAATTTTTTGTAATAAAAATGTCACTATTGTATTTTCAGTTAAAATTAATCTGTTACATTTAAAAAATTTAATTATTTGGTTGAAAATTCGTCTTTTAAGTTGGAAATTCAAAAATTCATAAAGCTGTGTTATTTTTATGAGAATTCATCTTTTTTGTAAAAACTTAATCTTATTCCATGTTGAAAATTTAACTGTTTGGTTTAAAATAATTTGTGTATTTTGTTAAAAATTATTTTTATTATTGTTGTACAAAATCAATTTTTTGGTTAAAAAATGCTATTGTTCGGTGTAAATTTAAACTATTTTTGTTTTTGAATAAAAGTAGTTTTCAGTGGAAATATTAACTATATGACATTTTTTGATGAAAATTTATCGGTTTAGGGTGACAATTTGTCTTTAGTTTGCTCAGAATTAATTTTTTTGAGTGAAAATTCAGAAATTCTTTTCAAAATTCCATCGCTTGATTCAAAATGATCTTTTTTGTTGAAAATTGATGTTTTTGAGTTAAATATTCAATTAAAAAAACTCGTCTTTTTAGCTGGAAAATTTAACAGTTTAGTATAATTTTCAAGTATTTGGTAGAAAATTCAACTGATTTGTAGAAAATTAGTTTTTTGTTTAAAAATAATTTTTTGTAATAAAGATTTAACTATTTAATTTTTTGTTAAAAATTAAAGTGTTTGGTTTATATTGTATGTAACTTATTGAAAATTTGTCTTTTTTAGTAGTAAAGTAATATTGTTAATTGGAGATTCAACTATTCGGTTAAAAATCTATTTATTTTGTTTAAGATTCGCCTTTTTGTAGAAAATTAATTTTCTTTGATGAAAATTCATCTTTTTGGATGAAAATTGAAGAATTTAGTTAAGAGTTACCGCTTTGCAGTAAACTACTCTTCTTTTGGCCTGAAAATTCAACTTTTTGAATGACATTATTATTTTTCTTTATTGACAAATTGATGCAAATTATCCATTATTACCCCTGAAACTCTGAGTGATGGAAGTGTTGTGGAAATGGTAAGTGTTACATATTAATTGCTTTGGAAGATCTAATTGTTTGTAAAGTTTTTCTTCTTTTAAAAATATTATTTTATTGTTAAAATTAACTGTGAATAATGGACATTATTGAATAAATTCATTAAAAAATTTGCTTTAAGACGAAAAGAGAATTTCTATTAAACTTGTTTATAAAATTAACATGAACTAAATGAAGGTATTCAAGATAAAAAATAAAAGTTGTTAAAAATGATTTATAAAACCGAGAAAAATATTTTATTGCCGATTATAATTAGTTTCGGAAAAGAACCCTGCGAGAAATTTTAAAATAAATAATTCACAATTTTCATTATTTATTTAACAATAGTTTTTTGGGTTTAGTGTTTTTATCTCCCACTTTAGGTAAAAGTTGGCAGCTGTTATTCAATCCTAATGCTGTAAGGCTTACTTTATTAACTGAAAGATTCTCTGTAAATGTCACTGGTACGTTACTTTTAAATAACTTTTATTTAGGAATTATAAAATCATTATTTTGGTTAACGATAGATTTTCACAAATAAATGTTTAAATAATAAAAATGTACTAATGATATTTGCAGAGAAAATTAGTTATAATTAACATTAGCATATTTTCCTTGATTTTATTAATCAGTTTTAACAACGTTCATTGTTGAATTTAAAATAACATATGTTAATAAATTTATTAATGAATAATAATATAACTAAAAAAAGGTATACCTACAACTTAGATATTATTTTATTGAGTTTACCTACCACGTTTTTAAGAAGTTAATTAAAAAACATGATTTGTTTATTGAAATATTTGAAAAAATTAGTATTATTTTATATAATATAATAAAAAATATAATAAAATTTAGACTATTTTCTTTTCGGATATTTAAAAATGGCACAAATAATTATATGTCTAATTTAATTGCGTATGAATAATAATTTGTGGGTTAATTGGAACGCACAGGGATTTACGTATAAAGAAGCGAATTTTACGATTGACGCAACTTATTTTTAATTACCAAGATTTAAAAAATCTTGAAGATCATTATCCTTTCCCCAGAACTATCAGAAAATGGTTTTTATTTTAGAGAAATTTTTTCTTAAGATTTCGTCTTGCATTATTTGAATTCTCAGCCAACTGCATAGCTGGCGCCGCCACACGGCGGCCGTTAACTCTCATAACAATGCATGAGAAATATTTTGTACAGGCCTCCAGAAAAGTGGCATGTGGCTGGTGCGAACTTCCGGTATTGGAGTTGACTATACCCGTCAGTGCGTGGTGAAAGGCAGCGTTGCACGAATGGACAGTTAAATTTCGTAACGACAGGATTAGGAGTTTGGTGAACAAATTTGAATATATTCGCAGTATTCATTTTTTAATTCGTCTCACTTTATTTAAATGATTATAATCAAAAAATCATTTTCCGACACTTGTAGAATACTTAGGCTGCACTTTGGTTAGTTTCCCAGTAGGCACAAAGTTTGGCGACATCGTTACGACATATTTACGACAACTTTACGACACCCTATGTCCATGTCGTTAAGATGTCTTCACGATATCGTAAATAAGTCGTATGACCTGACGAAGTCTTTACGATATCGCAAAGACACCGGAACGACATGGACATGGGATGTCGTAAAGATGTCGTAAAGACGTCACCAAATTTTGTGCCCACTGGGTTATACTTTATAGTGAACACTTAGCCAAGTTCAGTGATTGATTTTTCTTGAACAAACCTTTAGTTTCTGTCGACCCTGATGAGACTTAAAAAATTGTAAAAAAACACTGTAAAGTATAAAATAACCAAAGTAAATCCTATGTATTCGGTAAGGGTATATAAATGATTTTTTGGTTAAAATCATTTAAATAAAGTTAAACGGTTTAAAAAATGAACACCGCAAGGATTTTCAAATTTATGGATGAAATTTTTTCGGTGAACCAACACGCAACCGTTTAACATATCACATATGTCAAATAAATATTTTCGTCAGATAAATATGAGCTTTCTTCAGATGAAAGTGTTGCAGAATTTTTATCAAATTTGAAGATAAAATTTATTCCTGGGGTTTACTGTGAATGTACGCCTAGATAAAGCTCTGCTAATTATTGTTTCTATGGCAGTTTTGCACAATATTTTGAGATCCCAGTAGGCACAAAATTTGGGGACGTCTTTACATCTTTGCGACAACTTTACGACATCTTTGCGACAACTTTACGACATCTTTGCGACAACTTTACGACATCCTATGTCCATGTCATTAAGTCATCTTTACGATATCGTAAATATGTCGTTTGATCAGACGATGTCTTTACGATATCGTAAAGACATTGTAACGACATGGACATAGGATGTCATAACGATGTCATAAAGACGTCGTCAAATTTTGTGCTTAATGGGATCTGGTTAACCGGTTGATCCGAACGACAACTTGGATCAACTTCCAATACCATTGGAGGACTTAATTCAGCGCGGGCAAATGAAAAATGGGTCAGGGTAGCGTCCCATGATTGCAGAATTGCGTAATGCATCAAATCACTAGAAATTTCAGCCAATCACAGTATTTCTCTGAATAACTAGAAGAATATTATTGGCTGAAATATCTAGTAAATTGACGCAAAACGCAATTCGGCAAACATGGGACGCCACCCTTAGTTGAAAAGCAGCAAGACATCGATTAAGGCAGGGGGGGGGGGGTAAAGGTTTCAGCGTAAAAAAACACTCTTGTGAATTTTTTTAAGAGCATCCTAGTGGGCACAAAGTTTGGCGACGTCTTTACGATATCGTTAGGACATCTTTACGACAACTATACGACATCCTATGTCCATGTCTTTAAGGTGTCTTTACGATATCGTAAATAAGCCGTATGATCTGATGATGTCTTTACGTTATTGCAAAGACACCGAAACGACATAGACATAGGATGTCGTAAAGATGTAAAGACGTCGCTGAACTTTGTGCCCACTGGGATGGATTGAGAAAATGTATTTAAACTTTTTGTACAATATTAAGTTTACTTTTGGCAATATTCTGTCATTTTTCCATTTAAAAATATTTAAAAACAAGCCGGTGACAGAGATTGTACGAGAACATCGTGGAAAAAATCAAATTGCATAAAAAATTTTTGGTGGTCATCTAAAGTATAATCTCCTTATTTTCCACGAAAAATTCCACCATTTTGGGGGTGGAAAACACCCTTAATGTAAAAAAATAATTTTCAACTAAACGTTGGGGGGAGGTTTTTTATATGAAGAAAATGTGTACCAAGTTTGAATTGAATCAGTAAAATAGTTTTAAAATGGCAGTGAAAACGTGCTTTGAAAAAGTAGTTTTGAGAAAAACGTGTTTAAAGTTTTAGAAGCCCGCAACTGTCAGTGCTGTAGTGTTAGAGGAGAGGAAACTAACT
Organism: Belonocnema kinseyi; assembly: GCF_010883055.1. NCBI lineage: Eukaryota > Metazoa > Arthropoda > Insecta > Hymenoptera > Cynipidae > Belonocnema > Belonocnema kinseyi. The sequence goes on along the minus strand of NC_046664.1, from coordinate 19,918,783 downwards.
AGAGATTATAATTCTATTGTTTACTTTAAAAAAAAAACAGAAAACAGACAACCAAATCATCTCTATATAATACATTTATTGTTAATAAAATTGTTAACTTATGATAAAACTTATGATGAGAAATGACATCAAATAATCGATATACTATTATACGTACTTCCGATAATTACTATCTTTGGGATTTTCTGTGAAGCTAAAAAAATAAGAGAATATTTACAAGTTATGCAGCAAAAGGCACGTCGTTTGGCATAGTAAAAAATTAGTTTTTATCACATTCGGATCGAAAATTTTGTTTTTTATATAATATAATCTAACAATAATACTATAAAATAATAATAGAATACCCAGCGGGGGATGATATTGCTCCTCGAAGAAAATAAGCGTTGATAATATTGGATGTTACTTTTGGCTTTAGGGGTAGGATAAATATTAAAATAAAAACATCTGTTGTCTTTACAATAATTAAGCAAAATAATTCAGTTTGTGGTATAATCTAAAAAAATGAAATGTGTTGTTCCCACGATAATAGGACAAATTAATGAAGTTTGGAGTATTATTCTTTAATTTATAACAATTGCACTAGATCCTTATATTATATTACAAATTTGATTAATTTATCCGATTATTGTAAGAACACATTTATTATTTTTTGCATTCTTTGAAATATTACTCAGAACATTCACGACTGTAGTAAAACAAATTAGAAATAATTTCCTTATTAAGACTACATTTGTGTTCGTAAAATGTAGCTCTGACAAAAAATGGTTCAATAACAATCATTTGAATTATTTATTCTAAACCTAAAGCCAAAATGAGGATCCAATATTATAAACGATTAATAAAATAATATTATAGATAATAATACTATGGTTATGAGTAGATATTTGTTCATATTTGGACATACCTGTTAGAGCAGATCGAAACAAAAATTGTTTATACATAATATAAATAATAATACTTTGGTCATTAGCGATCCGTCTTTAAACCTATGGCGAGGAATCTTATTACTTGCACCTCCCAGTGATTAACGCGTTAGAAAAATAGAAAAAGTGTTTTTTTTTTTAAATTTTAACAAAAAATAAGGAATGAAGGGGTTAAACCACTGAAGAATTTTAAAAAAATCGAAATTTATTGTAGGCTGAAAAGGTGTTTCAGGATCTTAAAAATAATATACCAAAAGATGGAGGACAGAAAAAGTCTAAATGAAATCGCTTTCTCTGAACTGGTCGGAAACATAAATCAAACAAATACTCTCCAATCGATATGAATTTTTTTTAAATATATCCAAAATTGCCTTCTCCAGCGACGTAAGCAGGTTTTTTTATACTACACAGTTTTTTTTATAACTAATTTTGTAACGATTTTTTCATGAAATTTTAAACTCTTTTTCTCAAAAAGTGCACCATGTCGCGAAAAATCTATATATTGAAAAAAATCCTGCGCACGTCTCTTGCTGTTGTTCTATAGAATCGAAAAAACTTTGGATTTTTGATCCAGGTCAAAAATTGCAAGAGTCAGCATTCCTGGCGTGGACACCTAAAAAAAATGCGCAGCCGCCATTTTGTCATGAACGAATTTGAAAAAAAATATTCTCTGCACTTTATTATTAGCATTATAAATCCCAGTTTACAAAATATCGATTGATCTCTTTATTAGGCCAAAAAAATTCCCGAAATATGCCTATTTTGTCGTGCTCTACAGTGATTTAACCCCTAAGGGCCGATTCCACCAGCTGTGGTTAAATCCATGATTAACTAATCATGATTATTTTTTAATCGGCGGTTTAATCACGCTTAACTTGTGACGTGTTCCACCATACATTTTTTACTTCTGGTTAGCCAACCGTATGCTCTGTTCGCAATAAGTTTAGTTTCTGCGTGATTCTGTTGTAATGGTGATTCTGATTCGCTGATTTCGAACTTGTATTCGCGCGCAAAATATACCTCGACTGCTCACGAAGCACGAACGGCGACGTGTTTTTTTATGCACATTGTTTCCAAATAAATGGATAGGAATTAGTTATCGATTGAAATTGAATATAAGTTGTGTGAGTACAAGATATCGTTATAAATTCGATCAATATTTCACACTATACTTGAAATTCAACTTGGAGGTTATGTTCACTCCCGTTAAGCACTGATTTACTCGCTAACCAGCCAAAAATGGCCGTTTAAGTTGGTCGATGATTAGACTTCTTTAATCATATTTTAAAAGTTGGTGGAATACAATCTGCTGATTAAACTAAGTTAATCAATGATTAGAATTTAATCACAGCTGGTGGAATCGGCCCTTAATCTAATAGTAAAAATAATATAGGATAATAATTTGAACTAAAGACTATCCTAGAAAATAAATTCTTACTTAAGAAAATAGCTTGAAACTAGAGTAGGGCAAAATTCTGCTGGACACTAAAGAGGACAATATTTCCTGTAGAAAGGAAGAAATGAAGATATGTATAATTAAAGCACTGATTCTGTTACCGCTAGTGGTACAAGTAAATGGCATTCTGTCTTTCGCTCCCCTTTTATTTGAGCCCTAATTCCTTTTTTAATTTCAGCACCTGAAGATCCAATAGCTCGACCTCTTTCATTTTTTTTCTCATATCCACTTCATGAAGTTCCTGGCGCCGTTTGCTCTCATCCTCCAATCTTTGCTTGTAACATCTGACCAGTTCCACTTTGGCTTTCACAAGCTCCTTTGCTTCTACATTCTCACGTAAAACGGGCCGCCGTCTCTTGCAATGTTGTACCGTTTCATCTTCCTCGGAAATTGTTCGGTTCCGCACATCCTTTTCACTCCCAGAAGAGGCAGATGTCGAAGTTGCAGAGAAACTAGGTCGCTCAGGCTTTTCTTTTGCTGAGCCACCAACACACAAATTCACTCGCAGATCATCCGATTTCCTATTATATAGGATTTTCGGCAAGTATTCGCCCCATTTCTCCTTCGAAGTATTCTGGACACCTGTGGATGATTTTATAGGGGATGCTGGTGGAAATATAATTTTTGGGGATGGACTTAGCGGATCTGATGTTTCGAGTGCCTGTAAAAGTAAAAACGCAATGTAAGAAAAAAACAGAAACAATCGAATAATTGTTTCATATAGAACTGGACAAACCTCTTCCTTGTAAGTAAAAACTACGCTTGGCTCAGGTTCAGGCACGGCGGAAAATTCGATTTCACCTGGAACAAAACATTGTGTATATGAATATAAAAAATTACAGGAGTAATTATTTATTCATGCGATGTCCTACTTACTGAGCTCTACATCAGAATGTACTTCACTTGGAACATTTGCATCTCCATCGAACTGGTTGAAAAGTCCCACAACAGATGGTCCCATGATGCTGATCACCTTTTGGTCAGTGAGTGAAGGATCTCCATTTCTATTTATTTCGCCTTCACCTTCATTAAAATCGAGAAGCTTATCAAAATACATTTTATATCAAATGACCACGAGGTAGATGACCCAGTAATCGCGACTTAAAGAGATTTCGTTGAGTTAAAATGTTCAGAAAATTATATTGGGTAGGATAATTTGAAAGTGTTGATAATAATTTAAACATGGAAATTCCTAGAATAATGTAAAAATGTGGTTTATAACAGGCGTAAAGCTAGTTTTAATTTATAATAAATGAAAAGACGAAATGCACTGGTAGACCAGGAGAGGTGATTTGGAATCCGTTCATCCCAGTCGGGACAAAATTTGGCGACGTCTTTACGACATCGTTACGACATATTTACGACAACTTTACGACATCCAATGTCCATGCCGTTTCAGTGGCTTTGTGATGTCGTAAAGACAACCTCAGATCATACGACTGATTTACGATATCGTAAAGAGACCTTAACGACATGGCCACAGGATGTCGTAAAGTTGTCGTAAAGGTGTCGTAATGATGTCGTAAAGATGTGCGCATTTCATACAAATAAACAATATGATGCGATTACTGGGGTAACAACGCTTTTCTGATGTCCCAGTAATCGTCGTTGAGTATTTCTGGCACAAAAAATATGCTAAATGAAAATTACATATGTTTTAAAAAACATAATTTATTTTTAATTATCAGAAAAAAGATTTTCCTTAAATGATTTTTTTAAACCACTTGCATGCATTTTCAATACAAATAAAGTGGTTTTACGAGGTACACTGTCCAATGTTTCTAAAAAATCTTCTGTTATTGTGTTTTTATGGTGAAAATGCTTATTTCGGACATTTATGCCCAAATCGCACGATTACTGGGCCGGGTACAATTATTACCAATAGGATATATTTACGTATCCTAATGGCTTATTTACCAAATTCTCGTCGTTTACCAGTAGTTTACTACCCAGTGGGCACAAAATTTGGCGACGTCTTAACGACATCATTACGACAACTTTACGACATCCTATGCCCATGTCGTTAAGTCGTCTTTATGATATTGTAAATATGTCTCATGATCTGACGATGTCTTTACGATGTCATAAAAACAACTTAACGACATGGACATAAGATGTCGTAAAGTTGTAGTAAAGATGTCGTAAATAAGTCGCCAAATTTTGTGTCCAATGGGTAGTGCTCGTCGTTAAAAATCACTTTATTTATATTCATAATGGGTGGATGCCTTTAGCTTTGGCGATATGGCAAAGGTGTCAATTTTTGATATTTAACTAACGTGATGCGGATAAGGTTGAAAATTGGTGTACATGTAGAGGATTACATTAGAAATAGCACTACGCATTGTGAGGCACTTAGATGGATGTAAAAGTGTTGTCAGGCAGCTTCGAAGCCGCTGGAAATTCCGGTGAAATTCTTTGAACTTGATTTTACAGGGAAAAGTTTGACACAAAATTTGGCCCACTGCCTCAGCCACTTTTAGTTAAAACAATAACTTATTCTCCTATAAATTATAATAAAGAGAGTCACGTTCTCAGCTTCTGTTTATCGTAGAAGGTTGTAATAAAGTTAAATATGATTCTAAAAATTAAACAACAAAATCGTTTCACTTTAAAATATCCATTATTTATTATTATTCAACTTTAAATTTTGTCGTTAAAATATTTACGATCTTTATTATTGTGACGAAAGTTATTGGTGTAGGAATTACAAATGCTTGGTGGTGTATTTTTAATGCAGTTCTATAACGTATCCTCGGCGGTACTATTATGCTATTTTGAAAAAGAAATTGTTGAGCTTCGTAACAATTAGAGCAATATATTACAAAAATTGAAAAATACTATTAATTAATAAATTAATGATATAAATAAATACATACACACACACACACACACATATATATATATAAATCAGAGTGGTCCAAAAAACGCTTTTCGAGCTACAAGTCCTATAAAATTTTCCGTTTTCGGATAAAGAAAACCGTAATTTCTATTCTTTCGAAATGTTAAAATTAACACGCCCCACCAGGAACTTCGAAATCCCATTCAATTACCATGGAAAAATGTTGAATTTTCGAATTATTATTACTTTTTAGCAATTTCTGTCGTCTTTTGTATACAAATAATTACTAATGGACCATTTTAATATTTACCATGACTTTTTAAACAATTTTCAATGGTTCAAACCAATATAAATTATTTTAACAATTATTTATTACCAAAAAATAAAAAAAGTTATCATTACTTGCTCAAGTTTTTTTTCCCGATAACTAAAATACATGATATAAAATAGAACACATACAATTATGTTTCTCACTATATACTGTATAGAAAGAGTATATTAACCACTCCAGTGGGCACAAAATTTGGCGACGTCTTTACGACATCTTTACGACAACTTTACGACATCCTATGTCCATGTCGTAAAGTTGTCGTAAAGATATCATAAAGACGTCGCCAAATTTTGTGCCCACTGGGACTTTTGCATTGTTTGTACATATTTCATTTGTTTAGATAATTAATTTTCCAAAAAAACTTTAAAAATAGTATTTTTTGTGTTAAACCTAATTTTCGAATGATTTCGAGATTTAGCAAATTCTGCTAAAAGCTTTATGTTATTGTTTTTACAATTAACTATTATCTTTTTCTTAAAATTTACTACTCCCCGAAATCATTCAATCTTATGTTTGTCTTAGAAAAAATATTTTATAAAAATAATTGTTTAAACAAATATTATTTTTCTTCAAACAATTAAAAAATTATCAGTATATTCTTTTCATACACTAAGCAGTCAGAAATATAATATTCTGTCTTCTATTTTATTTCATTTCATTTGTATATAGTTATCGTAAAAAAAATACTTGAGCAAATAAGGATTGTTAAAACGAAAAGAAATTTATTAAACATTAAAAGAAATATATCAAAATTATCTAATTATTCGCCAAAACGTAGCAGAGGATACTAATTTGAAAATAAAGTTGATATGTGGCTCAATTTTTAGAAATTTTAAAAATAGACAATAGACAATTGTTTAATTAAGTACATAGTTTTTTTTAGAAAAATTTAATACTCAACACAATGACAAAATACTGCATTTTAATAAGAAAATACGATTATTTTAAAAAATTTGTTTGTAAATAAAAAATTGTACATTAGTACAATTTTCGAAACGAAAACTTTTTATTGGGTGTCTTGCCTTGTAGCTAGAAAAGCGTTTTTTGGATAACCTGAATTTTATATACACACACACACACACAGAATTAATAATATAATTAAATTCTGAGAATTAAGAACAAGAAAATAAGTATTATCAGTTTTTTCTTAAATTTATAAAAATATAAGCTTCGTAAGATGCTTGAAAAATTTAAAAACAGATGTTTAAATATTTCAGACGTGTCAGAAAAAAAATCTAAAAGATTTTAAAGACATATTTTATTTTATAGAATTTGACAAAATATCATGAAAAATAAATATTTCCTAAATCTTCGAAAATGTTTCCCGATTTGAAAAGTTTTAAAAGTCTTAAATTCCTAAAAACATTTTTAACTGACCCAAAATTTTCTCAAAATTTTCAAATATCATTTAAAAGGATTAAAAATTATCTTAAAATCTTCTAAATTTTCTCAGATATTTTATGAATATTTTTTCTATTTTTTTAAATTATTGTTTTGTAAGCAATTTCATGAGAAAATTGACAAACGATAAAAAAACATTTTAAATTACTTCCTAAAATTTTTAAAACGAATGTAAAAGATTTTGAAGCAAACTTTTGCTATTCTTCCATATTATATAATCTTAGAAAAAAAACTAAATTAAAGAGATATTCCGAAGTTTTTAAACGATTAAAAAATAATTCAAACTTTTGCAGATTTTTTTTTTAATTTTGTAAAGTTTCACGAAAATGAAACACATTTTTTCAGGTTCCTAGGTAAAAGAAAAATAATTTTTTATTTAGAAAAATTCAATTTTAAAGATTACTTAAAAATGTTTAAAAGATTATTAAAAAAGAATCTCAAAAGAAATTTAAGGCAATTTCGAAAACTTTGAAAACGTTATAAGAAATTCATGAAAAATTTTAATAACTTTTAGAGATTATAAGATTTAAAAGTTTTCAATCATATCAAACGATTTCCTAAAATTTCGAGAAGAGTTTACAAGATTATAAAGCAAAATGTTACAATTTCATTAGATTACAAAATAAAAACAAATGAAAAATCGAGTAAATTCAAGAAATATATAGCAGAATAGAAGATATT
>NC_046664.1:19906013-19911052 GCF_010883055.1 Belonocnema kinseyi | reverse complement strand
ATTATAAACAATTTCTATAAACAAATTCTTTATAAAGGAGTTTTTCTCATAGCTGAATTGATTTTTCTGAACAAAAGTGATTCACAATTGTCTTTAAAGCCATTTATATACTTTAAGCTGTATAGAACATAAACAATATAGATTGTTTATAACAATTTAGTTAAACAAGTCTCCTAATCGGCCATTTTCTTGTAAAAAATTTTTTTTTTTCTTCAATAATTATTAGAGTGGCATTTATTGCGGTGACCAACCAACGAAATTAAATAAAGAATAATTTATATGATTGTTATAAACAATTTAAAAAAAACTATGATTTATTTTTTTTATATGCAAAAAAGACGGTTTTCCACTGAAATTATCCAACAATAAACTAACAGTGATTCCAAAATTGGATATTGGACATTAAATAATAATTTGCGTAATTGTTAATAACAATTTCTATAGCAAACTGTCCATAGCAATAACGCTGTACTTGCGTTTTTAGAAGTCACCCATATTTCATTTGTTTTATGCAACTTCCTGAAGAATAAATGAGGAACAAGTGAAAATGAGGTTAAAAAAAAAACATTTTTTTCTACGAGGAAACGGCCAATTAGGAGACTTGTTTAACTAAATTGTTATAAACAATCTATATTGTTTATGTTTGATAAAGCTTAAAGTATATAAATGGCTTTAAAGACAATTGTGAATCACTTTTGTTCAGAAAAATCAATTCAGCTATGAGAAAAACTCGTTTATAAAGAATTTGTTTATAGAAATGTTTATAAAAACAATAGTTGTTAACTCATGCTAATTTTTTTGTTACAAATTATGACTCTTATGAAAAATATTAGCAACTAGCGTAAAATAAACGATTTTTTCTATGATCAAAAAAACACTAATAAGAATTTGTTTATAAAAATTGTTTATAATAATTAAGTTAAATATTATTAAAATTAATTATGTTCTATGAATGCATGTGCAATAATTCCTGCTGATAGTGAGTTTCTATCTGTATTTTTTCTTGAGATAAAAATCCACAAAGCTAAAATGGTCAATTTTGTCACTATATTTGTTTATATATTGTTGCTCTGTAAAAAAAAAAAATAGAAAAAGCAAACCACAATTCTCTTAAAAATTAATTGCTGAGCATTTCTAAAAAAAAACTTTCAAATCGGTTAACAAATACGACCTGTGGGCGATTATGAACATTAAATTCCAATTCCAGACCACTGTGCGCGCCACGGCCGTTTTCAACTTTTATGATAAATTTTTCACATTGGGGAGTACATTGGAAAAAACCCTCTGATACGAAACCTCTTGAAGCGCCAACAGTTCATGCCATAACCTCAATATGAATTAACAAAAACAAAAAAATCAGTGGCATACACACATAATACACATTTTCAAACATACCTGGCTTGTTCCTTTCAGCTCTACTGTGTCTGGCGGCCCTGCGAGCACCTTTCTTTAAGTTATCCCACAGAGATTTCAAATTTTCCACAGAACGAAAATACACTGTCGATTGAGTGTTGAACTCATCACACAGTGCGTTCCAGCCTCCTGCCTTTTCATTCCGGGTCTGCGTGTCGGTCCTTTTACTTTCTATTATATTTTTATAAACTGGGAGTAATGATGTAAAAACTTCTATTTCCGATTTTGTAAAATTGGGAGCTCGAGAACGTTTTGCCTTTATAACAAATTCCGCCATCTTTACTGTTGGTTTGATATACTATATGTACGTATATGGTAGCATATCGTCCGCTGTCAGCTGGAACATGGCAACACTGCACGGTTAGCTAACGTTGCGTGCCGTAACGGTGACTAATGCCTAGTGAAGGGCACGAATCTTAACGGTCAGTTAACTTCCGTCGTCAGTCTAGTGTAGTTGCGAGGGATGGGCCAGTAAAATACCGTAGGCAATTTACGTCATTTTTACGGTAATTTACTAAATATCTTTGGCCTAGTTTCTCACACGATCTAAATTACGCATTTATGAGACTTTTCGTTTTACAGTGACCGTTTCCCTCCACAAATATAACCTTTAAAACTTGTTGCCCATTGCAAACATTCCTTGAAATAAATGAAATAAATTCACAAAATCACATAGGTACATAAGTTTATTATAATGAAGTTGGTTTATCAATGTATAATTTATCGAGTAGAATTATTTCCAAAATTGAATATAAAAACATATGAATTTGAAAAATAATTACAAATTACAAATATTACAAATATTTAAATAAACAAATTAAAAATAATTTTTCAAAATTATTTACATATCTGTGTCCCAGGACATTGCGCTCCATTTGGATGATCTTGATTATTTTTATTTACTTGTATACGTTAAAAATTAATCTCATCCCATAGAATTTATGGCAGCCCGAATTGTTTTTGTGTTTGCTCTGTTACAGTTTATTTGACATTATTATTTATTAATTCAAAATATTGGCATTTGGGAAAGTGAGGTTACGCACAGTTACTAGGTATTTTTCCTGTCTTATACGTAAAATATTTGACTTAGGTATTTTTCGTAAAAAAACCCCAGTTTCGCGTAATGCACATCTCTGTTTTGTTTTTTGCTTATTGCTTTAAAAAATATATTTTTTTGTTTTAAATACCAACTATTACAATTTTTGTTGATAATTCATATTTATTGGTTGAAAATTATATTATTTGGCTGTAAATTATATTTTTGTTTAAAAATTAACGTTTCTAGTTTAAAAATTGCACTCTACTGTTAAAAAATTCAACTTCTGTCTTACAGCTTTCCTTTTTCTGAGGTAAAAAATAATGTTTTGAGCTGAAATGAAACTGTTTGGTTGAAAATAAATTTTGTTGTAAAATGTTATTCTTTTAGTCACAAACAATTCTTTTAATAATGAAATTTTTTGTTTTCAAATAAAAACTCACCTGTTTCATCTTTGCTTAAAAATTGATTTTTTAAATTAATAAATTCAACTATGTGTTTGAAAAATTTTGTCGTTTGTTGGAAATACTTCTTTTTTGGAACAAAATTAATCTTGTTTAAAAATGTATGTATTTTGTTAAAAATTATTTTTTTCAAATTAAAGTTTAACTTCAACTTTTTTTTAAATTAATCTTTTTAATGTAACAATTTCACTGTTTGATTGAAAATTTGTGTAATTTTTACAAATTTTGTTCGTGGAAGATTCATAATTTTAGAAGAAAGTCCATGTCTATGATTAAAAATTAATTTATAAATGGGAATTCAACTATTTCATTTTTGTAGAAAAATAAATCTTAAATCAAAATTGATGTAATTTCTCCCGAATATATCTTTTGGTAAAGGATTCCTAATTTTATTCGAAAGTATATATATTTGATTGAAAATTGAACTTCCTTATTGAAGCTTTCCTTTTTTGGGTAAAAAACGAATTTTTTAAACTTAAACTTTTACTATTTGGTTAAAAATCAAGTTTCTGCGTTGGGATTTCTTATTTTTGGATAGAAAATTTGTTTCTTTAATACATAAAATTTTTCTTTTTTTCTTTGAAATTTAAAAATTTGCCTGGAAAATCAACTATGTGGAAGAAAACTCATACTTCTTGTTAAAAATTCGTCTTTTTGGATAGACAATCATTCTTGTTTATTGATAGTTTAAATTTAGCTTAAAAACTTCACTCTGACTGAATTAAATTTAAAAGAAAACTGATTAAAATGATAACTAATTATATTTTATAATTTATTACATGCTTTCAGACAATGTATTGGTATTAGTTTTTTAATTTAGCTTCATTATCGAAATTATTTTTTGCTTTAAAAATTTATCTGTTGCCGCAGAAATGAAATTTTTTGCCTAAAAATTCAACTGTTTGTTTGAAAGTGAATCTATTTTTATAGAGGATTTAACTATTTTGTTGCAAAACTTTTCAATTTTTTATGGAGAATTAAGCTTTCTTGGCTGAAAATTTTATTATTCTGTTGAAAATTAAAAAATGTTGGTAAAAAGTTAATTTTTTTTATTGAAAATGAACTTTTTTGTTGAAAATAAGCTGTTTTTTATGTTTGAAAATTAATTTTTTGTAATAAAAATTTTACTATTGCATTTTTTATTAAAATTAATCTGTTTAGTTTGAAAATCAAACCATTTGATTAAAATTTTATATAATAGATTAAAAATTAATTTACTTAGTAGAAAATTAAACTTTTAGGTTGAAGAAACAACTATTCGTTTGAAAATTTAATTATTTTCCGGTTGAAACTTTAATTGTTTGTTTTACAATAATTGATGTATTTTGTTTAAGATTCTCTTTTTATTGTTGTACAAAATCCATTTTTTCAGAAGTGCTATTGTTTCGTAGCAAATTTAACTATTTTTGTTTTATAATAAAATTATTTTTCAGTTGAAACAAAAATAGGCTAAAAATTAGTCTTTTGTTTCCTCAGAATTAATTACTTTAACTGAAAATTCAGCAATTTAAAGAAAATTTTACTGCTAGGTTCAAAATGAACTTTTTTGTTGAAAATTGATGCTTTTGAGTTAAAAATTCAATTGTTTTATAGGAAACTCGTCTTTTTAGCTAAAAGATTCAACAGTTTAGTAGAAAATTCAACTAATTTGTAGAAAATTAGTTTTTTTGTATAGAAATAATTTTTTGTAATAAACAAAATATGTAAATAATTTTGAAAAATTATTTTTAATTCGTTTATTTAAATATTTGTAATATTTGTAATTTGTAATTATTTTTCAAATTCATATGTTTTTATATTCAATTTTGGAAATAATTGTACTATTGAATTTTTTTAAATTCATATGAATGCCTAATAGTTGCGGTTTTTTCCCAGAACTTTTTATATTTCGGTACATTTTTTTTATTTAGTAAAGTAATAAATAATAAAAGTTGAAAAATAAATTGTTTAAAAAATTTAATATTGTTCATAACTATCTTCTCTTAGATACGTGCTAGAAAGTTGTGGTTCTTTCTAAAGTATTTAACTTTGATTCGCCTTTTAATTATTGACAAATAATAAGTCAACCTCAACAAAAATTATTTTTTTAAATAGTATTGTTTTTTTAAGTGAATTATTTACTGGAA
>NC_046664.1:19899389-19905913 GCF_010883055.1 Belonocnema kinseyi | reverse complement strand
TAAAATAAATAATTAATTGATTATAGCATCTCACGGAACAAGGTAGACTTACTGGAGTCAGGAATAAAGGAATTAAAATTTGAATTAGAATTTACAATTATATTTCAAATACCTGTTTGATTTAAGAAAAATATATACAGAAACAAAGAGACTATTTATAATATTCTTTTCTCAAATGTTTATTTACTATTTTTTAAGAACTCAGAAGGCGAAGAAAAGTTAAGTATTCTATAAAAAAAACCACAACTTTTTAGCCAATCTCTAAGATAAAATAGCCAATCTGGCATTGATATAGATGATATTCATAAATAACAATAATTATTTCAAACAATTATTTTTGCTGAATCTAATTGATTATTAAGTCATTTCTAATACCGCAGCATTTCAATCTTGAAATATTTGTATTATAGAATCTTTTTAATAAACGGAATAAAACAGTATTTCCGATACAAATGAAATTTTATTAATTTATTTATAACAAAAAATGTATTTTCTACGATAAAAGATAACTTTTTAACAAAATACTTAAATTTTAAACAAAATAATTAAATTTTGAATATAATAGTTGAATTGGCAACCTCAAAGGATAAATTTCTAACAAAAAACTGTCATAGTTTATTTTTCAACCCAAAAAGATGAAATTTATTAAAAGAAATTGTTTTTAACCAAAGACGGATTTTGAAGAAATAAAGATGTTTCACGCAAGAAGTAAATAAAAGTTTATCTAAATTGTGGAACCTTTAAGCCAAAAGATGAATTTTCTCTACAAAAATTGATTTTTAAAACCAAAATATGACTTCAGCAAAAAATTATTTTTCCACGAAACTGATGCACTTTTACTCAACAGACATAAAATTTCAAACCAAGACAATTATTTTTTTTTACTGAAATAGGAGCATTTTCGACTAAAAAAGATCAATCTTAAAAAAATAAGTTTCATTTTTAGTTAAAAAAATAATTATCCAAGTAGTTCAATCAACAATTAAAAAAGATTAATTTTCAACAAAATTGTTAAAATTTCAACCAAAGAGATGAATTTTCACTTAAAATCATAAATTTTTAAGAAAAAGAAATGATTTCTTAACTAAGTGAATGAAGTAAATCGTTCAAAAAAATACTGGAATACTCAAACAAAGAAGTTGAATTTATAACCAAAAAGTTGCATTTTCATTTAAAAAATGATATTTTTACTACAACAGACAAATTTTTAAATCGAAAAGATAAGTTTTGTAAAAATAGTTGAATTTTCTGGTAAAAAAGATTTCAATTGACTTTACACGATCAAAGTATGAATTTTTTAACAAGAAATAAGTTTCTACGAAAAAAATGAATTTTCAATCCAAAAAGACAGATTAAAAAAAAAAAAGATTTTTTAACCAAATTTTTTAAATCTCTACTGAATAGTTGCATTTACATCCAAAAAAGTTAAAATTCTCTTAAAACAGATGAATTAAAAAATTAAAAATAATATTATTGAATTTTCATCCGAAAAAGATTCCAGTTAACTTTTCAAGAACAAAATATGCATTCCTTGAAAAAAATTAGTTTCTGCTAAAGAAAAACGAATTTTTAATTTAAAAAGACAAATTTTTTCAACCAAAAAAAATTAAAGTATAACAAAATAGTTGAATTCTCTAACAAATAGTTGCATTTCCGATTTTATCAAAGAAAGATGAAATTTGTACTCAAACAGATAAATTTTTAATACAAAAAAAAAACCAATGTTTTTTTAAGTTGAACTTTCGCCCAGAAAACATTCAGTTCTTTTTCCAACACCAAAATATACATTTTAAACAAAACGTACATTTACCACGAAATAATCCAAAAAAAGATTAATTTTCATCCAGCAAAGATTTCAGTTCTCTTTTCAACATCAAAATATTAAATTTAAACAAAAGATCTTATTTTTTTACCAGATAGTTGCATTTTTATCAAAGAAAGATTGAATTTCTGCTAAAGCAGGTGAATTTTTAAATCAAAAAGGCAAACTCTTAAAAAGGAGGTTAAATTTTTAACCGGACAATTGTACTTTTATTCAAGAAAGATACAATTTTTTCTAAAACAGATGAATTAAAAAAAAAACTTCTAAAAAAAGTTAAATTGTTGTCCAAAGAAGATTCCAGTTCAGTTTCCAACACAAAAATAAGAATTGTAAACAATAAGTTAATTTTCTGATAAATAGTGGGAATTTTTAAACGAAAAGTATCACTTTTTCACAAGATTGTTGAACTTTCAATTAAACAGTTGCATTTTTGTCCAAGTAAAATAAAAATTCTACTAAAACAGGTGAATTTTTAAATCAAAAAGAAAAATTTGCAGAAAAAAAAGTTTTAATCGAAAAAAGATTTCAGTTGACTTTTCAGCAACAAAATTTGAATTTTAAACAAAATTTTAATGTTCATCGAAAAGAGCTGAATTTTTAACACAAAAAGGCGAATTTTTAATAACACAGTTGAACTTGCAACTAAAAGGGTGCTTTTGAAATAAAGTTATGAATTTTCAACAAAATAATAAAATGTATAACTAAAAAGATAATCTTCAGGAGAAACTTTTTACGAATTTACAAAAATTACGCATGTGAGTGAAGGAACCCCCCCCCCCCTTCCGTTACAAATCTTAAAAAATTGTCTCGACCCCCTGATTTTTGAATAAGGCTTTCGATTTTTTTATAAATAAACAAATATGACGAAAAAAATGACCATTTTTTTCTATTAGACGTTCCCGCTGCTCGTCAATAACAGAAAAATGGTTAAAATCGCCTGAGATAAATAGAGTAACATTTGTTAAAGATTTTCCAATATTGTACAATAAACAAAAATAATTTTTGTAAGCAAATTATTTTTTGAAAAAATGTTTTCTAAGATTTTCGATAATTATACCTTTTTCAAGTTATATTGCAAGAAATTTGAATGGAAACAATATTATATTAAAAAAATATTCTCTTAAGATTATAATTGTTTATATTATAAACAAATGTAATGAACAAATACAGTAATCAGGCATTTTTTGATAGAAAAACTTGTTTTTTTTATGTCAACTATTTTAATTAGGAACTTTATAATAATTTTAGCAAAATTCATAATTTATTTATTGATCTTCTGATTTTTTTAAACAAATTTAATAAACAAATCCATCATTTGGGCATTGGCCGGCAGAAAAATTCGGTTTTTCCAATTCCAGTCTTTTTAGTTGGGAATTTCATGACAATTTCAGCAAGATTCATAATAAGTTGATAAATTTTATAATTTCTTTAAACAAATTTAATGAGCAAATGCATTAATCAGGCATTTTTCTACAAAAAAATTCGTTGTTTTCTATGTCAACTTTTTAAGTTAGGAAGTTCATGATTCCTTTAGCAAAATACATAATTTTTTTATCAATTTTTAAAGTTTTTTAAACAAATTTAATAAAAAAATGCATTAATCAGGCATTTGTGGATAGAAAAATTGGCGTTTTGTTCTATTTTCACTTTTTAATTAGAAACGTAATGATAAATTCAGTATAATTTATAATTTTTTGATCAATTTTTATCTTTTTAAATTAAAATTGAATAAACAAATGCATTAATCAGGCATTTATGGACAAAAAATTCGTTTTTTTCTATTTCATGTTTTTTAATTAGGATCTTTGTGATAACTTGAGCAAAGTTCATCATTTTTTTAATGAATTTTATGATTTTTTAAAACAAATTTAATAAAAAAATGCATTATTCGGGCATCTGCCAATGAAAAAATTATTTTTATCGATATCAGTCTTTCTAATTAAGAACTTATTTAAAATTGCCGCTACATTCAAAATTAGTTGATAAATTTTACGATTTCTTGAAACAAATTCAATAAAAAATGCATTATTTGGTCATTTCTCTATGGAAATACTCATTTTTTTCACTGTTAGTGTTTTTATTAAGCTGCACCATAATAAGTCAGCTTGGATTTCTCTATTCATTTATTTTTTATGCTGCACTCTTGAATTCATTAAAAATATTTATGGCGCCTTCTTGATTTTTTTTGTTATTCTGAGGATATGGCAAAAAAATTACGTTCACAGATGTCCAAATAAAGCATTTATTTGTTGAATTTGTTTTCGAAAATCATAAAATTCATCCAAAAATTATGAATTTTGCTGAATTTATAAAGTTCCTAATTAATAAAGTTGGCATAGAAAAAAAAAAGATTTTTCAGTCGACCAATGTCTGATTAATGCTTTTATTTATTAAATTTAGTTTTAAAAAATCACAAAATTGATCGAGAAATTATGAATTTCACTGAAGTTATCATGCACTTCCTAATTAAAAAAGTTGATATAGTGAAAAATGAATTTTTCAATAAAAAAAATGCCTGATAACTGCATTTGTTAATCAAATCTGTATATAATATAAACAATTATAATCTTAAGAGAAAATTTTGAACAAAAAATGGAATGATCTTACTTTCAGTTAAAAAAATGATTTTTCAAACAAGAAAAAAAGAAATATTAAAATCAGTTATATTTTCAACCAAGTTGATGAATCTTTAATTTGAAACCAAAGAATTTTCAAAAAAATATAACAGTTAAATTTTCAGTACAAAAATTAATGTTCAACCAAACGAATTAAATTTTCAACGAAATACTAAAATTTTTAACAAAAATGATTACCTTTCTATCAAAAATATTAATTTTCCTCAAAAATATAATAGTTAAATTATTAGTTGGAAAAATCAATTCTTAACTAAAATGATGAACCTTCAATAAAACAAAAAAATGAATTGTTAACCAAATAATTAGATTCTCAACACAAAAGATTAATTTTAAATTATTTCCAACTGAAAAAAATTAATATTTAATCAAAGAAACAAATGTTCCACTAAAATGTTCAGCATTTCGCAAAAAAAGAAGATTTTAACCAAATAGTTGAATTTTGAACCCGAAAGACGAATTTTCTATCAAAATAGAGAAATGTTTAGCAAAATAAATGAATTTTCAACTAACCAACATAAATTTTCGACAAAAAACGGAACAGTTGAAGTTTCAGTAAAAAATTAACTTTGAAATAAAAAGATAAGTTTTCAAGTAAAAATGGAATAGTTAATTTTTTCCGGTTCGAAAATTTTTTTAAGGAGAAATTTTTAACAAAATAGTTAAATTTTTACTCTAAAAGATAAATCTTTCACCAATTAAGGCCAAATCTTAACAAAATACATGCATTTAATTCAAAATTGTTCAATTAAAAATGATTTAAACTGTAACTTGTGCAACTTTTAAATCATTCGATTTGATATTCTAGATTAAAAACTGTAATAATTATTAATTAAAATGATAGAAACTTTATAAATTATAAATATGATTAATAATTTTCATATCATGTAGTATTAATTGATGAGCAAAGTAATTGGATAGATTTTTCTACCAAAAAATGTGATTTTTGTCCACAGAAAAATCAAGGTTATTTTCACCTTCTCTAAATAGAAGAATTTTAAATTCTGTAAACCTTTAGAGTTAAATTATTTAAAAAATTCGTAGTCCAAATAATTTCATTTAAACTTGAGTTGTAAGAATTAAATAATTCTAAACTTAATTCAAAGTTTAAATAATTTTCAAATTATAATAATTAGATTAAGTTGTTGGAAATTAATAATTCTCAAATTGTGCATTATCATTTTTAAAATTTAACTGATTTTACTATCCAAATTGGTTTTAATTTTAAAGGTGGAAAATGTTCTGGCTTTTAAAAATTTGCTCACGAATTAAATTATTTTCCGATCTTTTCAAAACTTCTAAATATCTTCTAAATTCAAAATTTCCCTAAAACTTGTTAAAGTATGGACAAATTAAATTCTAAGTTCTTCTAAATTCTTTTAAAAATATTCTATTAATATTTGGAAATATTAAAAAAATTCAATAATATTTAAACATCTAAATGCCTTTTAAAATTATTTGAATTTTTTATAATTTTTTTTATAATTCTGCAGAAAGCAGAATTTCCTCAAAATCTTAAAGACATTTATAGACATATTTTTATAGACATTTAGAAAGGGTTTAAAATATTTTTCAATATTCTCTTCAAATTACATTTTTTTAATAAAAAAAAAATTTTCAAGTTTTACTAGACATTTGTATGAAAAGTTTTCATTATCTTGTAACTAATCAAAATTCTTGAAGAGCTTCCATATTTGATTAAGAAACCTTCAAAACTGTATCGTGCGAAAATAATTTAACTTCCAAATCTTCAAACTATATTTTAAAATAATTCCAATCTTTTCTAAAATTAGAATTTTTAAATCTTTCACAATTTTTTTGGCAATTTCGGAAATCTTTTCAATGGTTTGAAATGTTTTAAAGATTTGCTTTAAATAAATTTTTTAACATGAAAAATGGGTTTAAATACTCTCACGAATCTTGTGAAAAAATTGTATTATCTTATTACCTTTGCAAATCCTTATAAAGCTTCCAATATTGTATCTAGAACTGAAAAAATTCTGCAAAATAACAAAGACTGCCTCAAAATCTTTCCAATTATTTTTTTACACAATTTTTAAATGAACTTT
>NC_046664.1:19880578-19899289 GCF_010883055.1 Belonocnema kinseyi | reverse complement strand
GTAAAAATTAAAAAATTGTTTTTTTTTTTAATTGAATAATGGGAGAAAATTTCAAAATATTTCAAAACATTTAAAATGATTATTGTAAAAAGAAGTTCTTAGGGATTTTTGAAGGTTTCAAGAGAATAGAAAATTTTCCTCAGATTCCTTGGAAAAATTTAATGTTAAAAAAAATTAATTCAAAGAAAATAATAAAAAAGATCTCAAAAGATATCCAAAAATGTTAAAAATGTATCCCAAAAACTTAAAAGCAATTTTTTAATCTTGTAGTATTTTTGAAACATTTAGGAAAAATTCGAAGGACTTTAAGGAATATTCAGAAAGTTTATAAGTTAAAAAAATTAATAAACAATTATTAATTTAAAAAGATTTACAAATTTTTAAAATAAAATGCAGATTTCTGAAGATAGCGAAGAAAAGCTTTTCAGGAATTTTTAAAGGTTTCAAGAGAATAAACATATTTTCTTAAGATTCTTAGTATAGTTTTCAATGTTTTTTAAAATTAATTTTAAGCGAAGAGTTTAAAATATTTTGAACAAAATCAAAAAAACTCCTAACATTCCTAGAACGATTTGGAATAATTTTTTATCCTAAAAAATCATTCTTGAGAAGAAATATAAGAATATTTCAGTAGATATCAAATGTTTATCCAAAAAAGAAGCTTTTTAGGAAATCTGCAAAGTTTCAAGGTAATATAAAATTTTTTGAGATTCTGAGGAAAATTTTTAAGTTTTTTTAGTCAAATTGAAGAGAATACTTATAAAGATTACAAAATGTTTTAAAAATGGTAGAAAATGATTCTGGAAGATTTTAAGGCTATTTTTAATTTTACAGCATTAAAAAAAATGCGGAAAGATTCTAATAATATTAAAAGATATTTAGAAGTTATATTTCAAAGAGGGCAAAACAAAATACAGATTTTTGAAGAGAGCAAAAAAATTCTTAAGATTACTGGAAAAGCTTATAATGATTTTTTATATAAAAAAATGGATCTTAAGAAAATATGGAAAAATATTTAAAAACATTTTAAATAGAGAATTAACGAAAAAAGCTCTTTAGGAACTTTGAAACGTTTCTCCAGAATAGAAATTTTTTTTTAAAATTATTTTAAGGAGACTATTTATAAAGATTTAAAAACTTTTTGAAATTGTCAGAAACGATTCCGGATTAACCAATTTTGAAAATTTTTTATTCTGTTTCAGAAATATCCTATGTATAAAATGTTACAGGTTAAAGATTCTATGTTTTGAATATTAATGGCAAGGCAAAAGAAATAATTGGTCAGGGAAAAATAAGGGAATTTCGAAAACGAAGTTTTGTGGCTACTTTATTTAATATTTTTGTTTGTATAAATTGTTTTATTTGTTTAAGATTTAAAAACATTTTTAAAATGTAGAAATTTCATTTTTTTTTGATAAAATGCAACTGCTTAGCTGAAAATTAATCTTCTTTGGTTGAGAATTCAATTATTTTGTTGAAAGGTCGGTTTTTTGGATTGAAATCAAATTTCTTTTATTTAAAATGAAAATATTGTTTTAGCTGAAATATCTAGTATTACATGATTTGTTAAAAATAAATATTTTTTGGCTGAAAAGTGATCTGCTTAGTTAAAGGTTGAACCACTTTGTTAAAAAATTATTTTTATTATTGAAGATTCTAAATTTTAGTTAAAAATTCATCTCTTTTTTAAAAAGCCCGTTTGTTCTTGTTAAGAAATAAATTTTAATTTTGAATTTAAAATATAACTATTCCCATTGAAGATTCATCATTAATTAAAAATTTATATCTTTGATTTTAAATTTATTTTAAAATTTTGAAAATGCTTTAACTTTTCAATTTTCGTCTAATCGAAACATTTCGTAGAGATAGTTTCAAACAACAATAATTTAAATAAATTTATAAACATGGAAAAGCGAAAAATAGAAAAAAAAACTTTTTTAACTCTATTGAAATAATAAGAAGGCCACATTCTAACATTGTAAACATGACCTAGCCTGTTTCAACATTTTCAGAATATCACCTTCTAATTGTTTGCACAAAGTCAACTGAAATCTTTTTTAACAGAAAATTCAACTATTTTTTTGTTGAAAATTTAACTTATTGATTGAAAAATTCATCTATTTTCATAGATATTTATTTTTTTTTTAAATTAAAATGCATCTTTTTGCTTTAAAATCCTTCTTCTTTGCTGGAGTATTCAACTATTTTGTTTGACATTTTTGGTTGAATCACTTTGTTAAGAAACTATTCATTTTCTTGAAGATTTATATTCTTATTCAAAAATCCATCTTATCGGTTAAAAATTTAATTATCTTGTGGAAAATTATTATTTTTAAAATAAAAAATTCAACTACTTGGGTAAAAGTTAAACTACATTGTTGAAAAATATTTTTTTATTGAAGGCTTATATGTCTTTGGTTTAAAATGTAACTGTTTAATGGAAAAGATTTTATTTGGCTTAAAATTAAGTTTTTATCTGAAAATGTAACTTTTCCATTTCTCCACGTTTGGTAAAAAAATAACTTTCTCAGCATGAAACTTCATTTTTGTTAGGTAAAAATGCATCAGTTTCGTTGGAAATTACTTTTTTTTCTGAAAAGTCATACTTTTGGTTTAAAAATTGATCTTTTGTTTCAGAAAGTTCGCTTTTTGGCTTGAAGTTTTAACAATTTAAGCAAACTTTTATTTCTTTCTTGAGAAAAAAATCTTTTTTTGCTAACAAATTAGACTTTTTGGTTTTTAAATTCGTTTTTGTGTGTGTATAAATTTCATATGTTTTTTACTGAAATTCAAACTATGACTGTTTTTTGTTGGGAATTTATCTTTTTAGGTTGAAAATTTAACTGTAATGTTATACATTTAATTATTTTGTTGACAATGTAAGTATTTTGTTAAAAGGGCATATTTTGTAGTAGAAAATATATTTTTTTATTTGAAATAAATTAATAATTTTGAAAATTTGTAATTTCTATCTGAGAAACTGCTTTATTCCGTTTATAAAAGATTTAATGTTGTATGTATTACAAGAATAAGATGCTGGTATTTGACTATAAATTATCAAGGAAAATAAAAAATTAGTTTAAGAAAAATGAGGAAATTTTGAAAATTAAGGTCTCAGACACTCTACCTATTTCTACTAGCAATAACTAGAAACCAATTTCTGGAAAATGAAAATTAGGTAAAATACGAGGGAGATAAGGATACAAATAGAAGTGGTGTAACGATATTGAAAATTAGTTTTATTTTCTTACATTGTACAAGGAGTATAATCTATATCATAAAATTTTTGCTGAAGTCTGATAACATACTAATTTAAATTCTTCCATATATTTACATTTATAGTTAAAAAATGTTGTGTCTAGATTTCCTCAAGCTCCCCAGTGGGCACAAAATTTGGCGACGTCTTTACGACATCGTTACGACATCTTTACGACAACTTTACGACATCCTATGTCAATGTCGTTTTGGTGTCTTTGCGATATCGTAAAGACATCGTCAGATCATACGACTTATTTACGATATCGTAAAGACACCTGAACGACATGGACATAGGATGTCGTAAAGTTGTCGTAAAGATGTCGTACCGATGTCGTAAAGACGTCGCCAAATTTTGTGCCCACTGGGTCGCCATTGTTTAAACAGTGTTGTTTGGAAGCAAATGCAAATATAGATCGAAGTGATGTGAAGATTTTAACAACTAGTTTTATTTGCTTACACTTTTCTCACCAAGGAAGTTTCAGACATGATAAGCAGGATCACGGCAGTACAGGTCTATGTATTTATGAATTGCACTGCCCAGTGCGCTTTTGAATTTTAGAGTGACATTTGTACATCCGGGACCACCATCGATTAGCTTAATACGGCCTCCAGTTCCGTCAATGAGATGATCATATTCCATATCACGAACACGAACCACAGTAATTATTACCTGATTTAATAGTTGGAAAGTTTGCTGATGGCGACGGTATGTGAATCGTTGTCCCAAACCAGATACTACACTAAATCTGTGACAAAAATGGTCTAAATTGTTGGGAAAGGGTATTCCTTTTAATCGAGCCAGGAGCTTGCCGCCTCCTTGTTGCACTTCTATGTGCTGCGGATGTACTCTTGGGTTATTAGATCCTACACATCCTAGACATCTTATACAGATAGCTGATGATGTTGCAAACAATGTCATAATAACTGTTAATGCGAAAATATTTTTACACGACGCCATTTTGGCTTCAGAGTGTCTCAGATTATACGATCAGGTTGTTTAACTTTTAAACTATTTTTGAAAACAACTATTTTCGTAAACTAAAAATAAGCGACTACAGGATTCGGATTTTTGTGATGAAAATGTTGTAAAAGCTGCTGCGAAGAAGCAGCATATCATAGTTTAAACAAAGTCCATGTGACTTGCATTCAATGTTTTAACAGCTTCATGTACAGTATCATCAGCTTCGTATTGTATATCACGTCGACCTTGCCATTTTCATATAACTGAATTCCGAAATGTTTATACACGAAAATATTAATTCTTTTTTAAGGGCATGCGATACTTCGTTATGTGATCAATTGGGTACAGTTCCCCCGGTTTTTTTCCACAAAAATGACAATGTTTAAAAACTGAATTCGGAGATTCACGGAGAAAAATGGAAGGTCTGTTTAGCAATATAAAGGTGCAAACAGACCATATTGCAGGGTTGACTATAGGACAGCTCTTGAATATGGCTAAAGCGACTATCTCTATAAAGTAAAAACAAGAGGTCCAAATGGACAATCTCAGAAAGTCGACTCGATTTCCTCAGACCGTCGTCTCGGTCATCTCAAGCTGGCTGACCCGATCATTGTGGAGGGTCGGTTTGGAAATCTTGGATGGTCGATTTGATTTTATCAGACATTCAGCTGGGTCGTATTTAATGGTCGATTCGATTATCTTACATATTTCACGTAGTCATTTCGGATGGGCGATTCGATCATGTTTAAGGGTCGACTTGATTATTTCAAAGTATCAATATAGATATGTAAGCAAGGAAAATTCGGTTATCGCAAAGGATCGATTCGAAAATCTGAGATGGTGAAAAGGACTATTGATGATAGTGAAATATATATTTTTGAATTATTTTTAAACAAACTTTTGATTCACTATATCTGAACTGGCATGAGGTTCTACTATGTAAATAGTGGGAAGTCCTTTATCAATTGATTTAGAGTAGGCATTTCGATAATAATCATTAATCAAAAAATTACTAATGCGTATAAAAATCGCTAAAAACGTAATTAATAAAAAATAATTATTTATGAATTTAATATCAACGATTTTTCTACGAATTAGTAGTTTTTTCACTGATGATTGGTATAGATTGAAATCTATTTATAAATTGATAAAAGTTATCGCACTATTTAATTAGTACAACTTCATACGAATTCAGACATAGAGTATAAAATATTCACCATAGTATTTAAAAACCTTACATAAATTATAAATTAATAAAGTATAAAATATAATTGCTATAAGACAAATTATAAATTAATTATGAAAGGGTTAAAATTCGATAAATACTTGAGATATAAATGCATAGTTTTTTTATTAAATAGAACTTATTATATAGAACTTATATGATATTACTTGTACGATATAATCAACTTTAATCCAAAAAGTAATACTAATGCAGGATTAAGTTAAATATTGTAACTACAATAGTTAAAATTAAAAAAGTCTCTTGTCAGCTGCTTTCCTGATTTTTGAGCCGTCCCATAAATATTCCCTAAAACAATGTAAATAATAAATTAGCTTAAGACCATTAAATCATTTATTTGTCTAAATAATATAAAAGTTTTTAAGGTAGCAAGGCAAATGTTTTGGAAAAAAGTGGATTTTTAAGAAAAAAAGATCAATCTTCAACAAAAAAGATGTTTTAAGAAATAGTTGTGAGAAAATTTTGTAAAAAAAAATGGAAGTGTAAGGAAGTCAATTTTTTAAGGTTAACAGGCCGAAAAATAAACATTTATCTATCTAACAAAAAAGATGATTTTGAAAAAAATGATCAATTTAACATAAGATTCTCAACCAACAAGTGAAACTATCAACAAAGAAGAAGTAAGTTGTACATGTTACAACTCTATTTAATCTTGTTTTGTTTAAATGCCATAAAATTCAAATGTATCTACTTGAAAAAAACCGGCATCAAAAGTACTTCTGTTCTTTCATTTTTAGGTTTTCTTTTTACCCAAAAAGAATAGTTTTTAACAAAATACATTAACTTTCTACCCAAAAGTACAATTTTTAACTTATACAGTATACAGGATACAGTTTCAACTGAAAATGGTACATATAGTTGAATTTCCAGACAAAAAAATCTATTAAAAAATAATAATAAAAAAAACAATTTTTAAACAAAAAGATGAATTTTCGACTATGAATAGCAAATATTCTATTAAAAAACAATAAATTCTATTAAAAAAACAGGGTACAGTTAGAACCAAACGTGGAATAGTTAAATTTTTTGATTAAAAAAAGAATAATTTTAACAATAAAAATAGGTTTGCAACCAAGGTTTTAAATATTTAACAGACAAACAAAAAATTATCTGGCCAGGAGATTGATATTCTACAAAAAAGACGAATTTTGAACAAAATAAATAAATTTTTAGAAATTTATTTAATTTTAAAGCAAAAAAGACAAATTATCTTCAAAAAATTTTAATTTCTAACACAGAAAAAATGATTGCTGAACTAAAAACTTTACTTTCCAAACCAAGAAGATTAATTTTTTACAAAACAGTAGAATTTTCACATTAAAGATTAATTAAAAATTAAAGGCATAAATTCTCATTAAAAAATTTGAACTTTTAAGTAAAAAATATCAATTTTTTATCAAAAAATGGAATGGTACAATTGTCAGATTATAAGATTAATTTTCAACCAAACATGAAACGAATTTTAATGAAAATAGTTACATTTTCAACCAAAGAGATGAAGCTTCAAGAAAAAAAGATAAATTTTTAACGAGGTTCTCAATCAAAAAGAACCATCAACAAACAAGGACCATTTCCTACCCAGAATACATTAATGTTTAACGAAAAAGTTAACTTTTAAGTTTATAAGATCAATTTTGTAGCAAAAAAGAAAAGTTTTTCCAACAAATTACATACACCTTTACCCACATAGTTTAATTTATAAATTAAAAAATAAATTTTTAGGTCAAAATTTTTAGGTTTTATTTTTTAAAACTAATTTTTCATATAAAAGAATTATTTTGATTAAAAAACGTATCTTTTACAAAAAGTTGAATTTTCTACTATATAGTTGTTTAAGAAACCAATTTTTGAATTTTTAAACAAATATGGAATAGGTACATTTTTATTTGGAAAATATAATTTTTTATTTAAAATAATATATTTTTAATAAAAAAACTACTCTTTTACAAAAAAGTCGAATTTTCCACAACATAGTTGACTTTTTTACCCCAAAAAAGGGAAGTTTTAATAAAGGTGTTCAATTTTCTACAAAACAGTTGAATTTCCAAGACAGATTTTCTGTACAAAATAGTGACATTTTTAACCCGATAATATGAAGTTTCAACAAAAAGTGAGTTTCCAATAAAATAGTTCAATTTTAACTTAAACGTTTAGTTTTTGACTTGAAAAATAAAATTTTAAGAAAATACATACATTTTCAACCAAACAGTTGAATTTGTAATGGAGAAGATTACTTTTCTACCAAGAAAGACAAATTTTCGACAAACTGCATAAATTTTGAATTAAAAAGTTCAAGAATGGAGCAGGTAATAAAACAGGTATAAAAAATAATTATTGAATAATGAATAATTACCTATAAATATATTAATGGTGTTTTCACTGCAGTTCCAGCTCTCCATTCTCTGCATATAGGAGCACGAGTACGACCCTGCTCCTGCCATGTGTCCTTTAATGAATTTCAGGAGTGAATGTCTGAACTGAAAAATAAAAATTTAGTTTTAAATTAATAAATACAATGCAAGTTGATCCTAAATCGATTAATCCTAGAATAAACAGTGATTACTGAAATAATTACAATCTACTTCAAACTAACATTAACCTCAAAAAGATTATAATTAAATGTCTTAAATCTTACATAACCTATGGAAAATATTAACATCACAATTACGTATTTAAACCAGGTGCTTACAGAATAAGATATTTTCCATCAATCCTCAATAAATGCACTCACTTTACACGGAAATCTACGGTAAAAACATTTTTTTTCAACAGAAAGCACCAAGCGTTCTACGAATTCTATATGCTAGCAAACTAGCGATACCCTTTAAATTTTCACGCGCATGATTGACGCGCAAAAATTAAGCAATTTACCATACGCAATGGTTTGTTCCGGGAGATTAGTTATTGTCTTTATTTGCAAGTCCAAAGTTTTCGGCCAAAAATATTGTGTAGTTTGAAAATAACGCTCGGGAGAATTGGAACACACATAACCTCGAACTATACACGCCCGTTGTTAGCAATATAAAGATTTTTTTGTGCGGGACGTCCGTTAGCATGTTCGCTATCATTTCCCAAATTTTTAAGACAAACTATTTTTTATCCTAGGAAAAAAGCCGGGGGAATCAATCTAACACTGAAAAAATCGATACTAATTTCTAAGCGCTGTGCAAATTAATCACATTTTGCTTAATTAAAACTTTTTTTAATTAACCCACACAAAAGTGTGTGAGGACGTCCGTTAACATGTTCGCTATCATTTTCCAAATTTTTGAGAGAAAATATTTATTATTATAGAAAAAAAGGCGGGGGAACCTAAAACTGGTAAGATCGACAATTTTCTAAGTATCACATGCCCTTAAGGCCATGTAATGAGTGGGTAATGTGACCAGATTCCTACCTTACCGCCACTTTTTTTATTTCCCAACTTATTATCACACGAAACGCCACATCGAGTTGAAAATTTGGGATACTAAACATGAAGCACTAAGAATGGTGGGTCTGGTCCTAAATTTGTATAATTATGAAAAAAGTTTTTTGTTGTAAATAATTATTTTTGCTTTTTTCGTAATTATTAAAATTTAGAACCAGACCCGCCTTTCTTAGTACTTCTTATTTATAATCCCCAATTTTTAACTTGATGTGGCGCTTCGTATGAAAATAAGTTGGGAAATAAAAAAAGTGGGTGTAAGGTAGGAATCTGGTCACGTGGCCCACTCATCACATAGCCTTAAGGGCATGTTCGACGGTGACCATGTGACCAAACCAGTCCTCGGCAAAGATATTTCTTTGTCCTAGGTTATGAACATTTTTTTTGGTGTTCACCAAGTCCAAAGCAATGATATATATCGCTCTCAAAGTTTGGAATATAGGAAATGAGAAAATGAATTGCGTTTGTATATTTAGTTTGAGCAATATTTTTGAAAAAATTATCAGACTGAAAATTAAATGTGTAAAATTATTTTCCTAAAGTAGAGATCACGTGACCAAGCTCGGTTGTGACTGCAAAGCATTGATTACATAGGAGTTTGACTAAAATTAATTTTTGTAGATGAAAGTAAGTGAAAAATCGTGATATGGCTTTGCTTCTTAGATAGAAAAGCCTTTTCTTTAATTATTGTCAGCAACTGGTGAAGTGTGAGATTTGGACAATCTATCAAGAAAAAATATAATGTTCCGTGATTGAGGTTAGGTTGCATTGTTTGGATAGTTGGCGGTCAATTTTTGAATTTTGGTAGTTCGTTAAAGTGTGCTTTCCAAAGATGTCAAGAGATTATTTTTGAACTTTGAGAAAAGAAAAATGATCAAAGACTGTGATCCTTCTTGGAATCTTATAAGACTTCTTGAAAATCTTAAAACTTCTCCAACTTTTTTTTTAAATCCCTTGAAACTCTTTGCAATCATTTCAAATCTTTTAAAGTATCTTGAAATTGACTAAATATTTCTAAATCGTTTAAAAATAAATATTAAAATCCCGTCAAGTTCCTAGTGATTCCTTAAAATCACTTAAACTCTTAGAAATCCTGTAAGATTTTATGATAATCCTTAAACTCCTCCGATTTTTTTTGAAATCATTCAACTTTTTTACAATGATTTAAAATCATTTAAAGTTTCTCGGAATTGACTGAAATTAATTCAAATCTATTAAAATCCTTTAATTTCTCTTAAATTCCTCTAAATCCCTTAAAAATACTTTAAATCTTTGAATTTTTTCAAATTCATTAAAATCTTTTTAAATAACTTTTCAAAAACTCGCTTGTCATTCTTTAAGACCACTAAAACTGTGTTAAAATTTTTAAAAATAACTTGTAAATGCTTACACTTTTTGAATTATTTTTGAATTGGTTTTAAATTCTATAAAAAAATTTAAGATTCCGCCAAGTCCCTAACAATTCCTCGTAATCACTTGAATTCTCATAAATCTCGTAAGATTACTTGAAAATACTTAAAATCCTCTGAAATTTTTTGAACTCCCTTCAACTTCTTTCAAATAATTTAAAATATTGTGAAATTGACTAAAATTAATTTAAATATTTTAAATCCAAAATCCTTGAAATTTTCTGATGCTTCTTGAAATCTCTTGAAAATCCCCAAACCAATCAATTTCTTCAAATACCTTGAAATATCTTAAAATTTATTACATCTGTTTTTGTAACTTTTTAATAACTCGCTTGACTTTATTTAAAATCATTAAAACTGTCGTAAAATCTGATTAAATCTCTTGTAAATCATTAAATATTTTTGTAATATTTTTAGATTATTTTTAAGTCCTTTAAAAAGAAACTTTAAGATTCCACCAAGTCCCTAGTAATTCCTTAAAATTACTTGAGTTCTTAGAAATCCATAAAGATTTCGGAATTTATTTTAACTCCCTTCAACTTCTTTGAAATCATTTTAATAATTTAAAAATTGACTAAAATTAATTAAAATCTCTTAAAATCCTTAAATTTTTGAGACTCCTTAAAATCTCTTAAAAATCCTTAAATCATTGAATTTGTGTAAATTCCTTGGAGACTCTTGAAATGTATTAAAATCTTTTTGAAAAACTTTTTTTTAAAAACATTTTCGAATTATTTTTAAATCCTTTAAAAGAAAATGTTAAAATCCCGTCAAGTCCCTATAGTAATTCCTTAAAATCACTTGAGATTTCAGAAATTCGGTAAGGTTTTTGTTTGGAAATCCTTTAACTTCTTTGAATTTTTTTGAAATTCCTTTAACTTCTTTGAAATCATTTAAAAATTTTGAAATTGAGTACAGATAATTAAAATCCTTTGAATTTTCCTAAATTCCTTAAAATATTAAAAAAATTACATTCCTTGAAATCTCTTCAAATATATTAACATCGTTTGGAATAACTTTTCAATGACGCGCTTGACATTCTTTAAAATCACCTAAACTGCCTTAAAATTTGATAAAATCTTTTAAAAATCCTTAAAACTTTTTGGATTCTTAAACAAAACTTTGAAATTCATTCAAAATCGTTCAATTTTTCAGTATTCTTTTAAAATCCTTTCAAATTTTTTGAAATATTAAAAAATCTCTTGAGAAATCCTAAGATCACTCACAGTCTTTTAAAATCCTTTAAAGTCTCTATGATATAACTTTATTTCATATGAAACTACTTAAAATCCCTTATGATCGAAAAGCATCATAACTCCAAATTCTGTTGTACACCGATTGCATGATTGCAAATGATTGCAAGTGATTGCAAGTGACTGCAAGTGATTGCAAGTACTTGTAAGTGATTGCAAGTGAATGTAGTCACCTCAAGTGATTGCAGGGTCAATTCTGAGTGATTGCAGTGATTTCATGTGGAATTCCGAATGATTTCAGTCATTTAGTGGGAAATTCCGAGCGATTGCAGTGATTGAAGGGTGAATTTCTAGTTATTGCTGTGATTTTACGGTTAATTGCGAGAGATTGCAGTGATTGCACTGTAAAATCCAAATGATTGCAGTTATGGACCGATAAATTCTGAGTGGTTGCAGTGATTTCATGGTGAATTATTGGCGATTTCAGGGATTTCAAGGTGAATTAAAAGTAATTTAAATTTAATTTAAAGCAATTTCAAATAAATTTAAGTCGATTTAAAATGGTTGCTTGCAATAAAGTGATGTTGGCTTGAGGCTTAATTTATCGCGAAATAGCTGGAATCGTATGAAACAAATTATTCAAATCTTCTTAGGAGATACTTAAATATAATTAAGTATAATAATTAAAAGATTTTGAAGAAATTAAAAAAGATCTAGTTGACACAGCAAAATTTCGATGGATTTCTATCACTTACCTACGAAAATATTTTTGAACGAAAAGAAATATTCTTTGAATCTCATTTTAAAAAATCTTTATTTTTTAACAGATGTAGCTAATAAAAACTAAGAAATTTTAAAACTTTCTAATAATTTACAAAACATGTCGAAATTATATTATTTTTTAGCACACTTTTCTTAGAATTCTACTGTAATTTACAATTTTAGACAGTTTATCAAATAAAAATTATTTTGTTGCATTTTTATAAATTAAAAAAAAAATTAAAAAATATCATGAATGGAGAAAAATGGATAGTTTTTGGGATGAAACATTTAAAATAAAACCACAAACGTTGTACCACCTCATCTTAAAGCAATATTACACAAGTTGTTGAATTTTAGCTGACAAAAACTTTCATTTTGATGACGTCTTTACGACATCGTTACGACATCTTTACGACAATTTTACGACATCCTATGTCCATGTCGTTAGAGTGTCTTTACGATATCGTAAAGGCATCGTCAGATCATATGACATATTTACGACATCATAAAGACGACTTAACGACATGGGCATAGGATGTCGTGAAGTTGTCGTAAAGATGTCGTAACAATGTCGTAAAGACGTCGCCAAATTTTGTGCCCACTGGGTTACTGTTCTGATAAAAACAAAAATGAATTTTCAAGAAAATACATTAATTTTCAACAAAATTTTTGAATTTCGAAGCTAATAAGATTAATCATCTACCCCTCACAGCAATAGGGTATACCGGGATATTCCAATTGATCCCATTTATCTTCCAGGTTATCCCAAGGATATCCCAGGGATAACCCGTCGGATATCATGCAAGACGGAAATTTGGATATCCCTGGGATGTTTCCGGGATATTCAAATGCCCCAACTTCTGTGGTTCAATTCTCAGGGGATCGAAGGATAAGTTCTTTTTTCAGGAAAAAATCTAATTTTTAAAATGAATCATTTTTTTACAAAAAAGACTCATCTACAACAAAAGACATGAAATTTTATCTGAACAATTGGAAAAAACGAGAATAATTCTTCACTCAATGATGAAAAAAACTCTATCTAAACTGTAAAATTTTCGAGTAAAAAAGACGAATTTTGAGCACAACAGTTTTCCCATGTAGTTTGATTCTCCAGCACAGTAGTTGAACTTCCAATCCAAAAAGATAAATTTTCAAACAAAATAGTTCAACTTTCGACCAGAAAAAATTAGTTTCTCAAAAATTTCTTTAATTTTCAGCCTTTAATTTAATTTACCGCTTACTCGTGAAATCTTGACCTGGCTTCAGTAGACACAAATTATTATATGTGAGTTTTAAATTTTTTGAAATATTATAATTATAAAACTAAATTTTTCTGAAAAAAGATCGTCTCATTTCGCTCAACTAGGAAAAGAACCACAGAACTTTCGATTTCCAGCGTTACATTTATGATGCGAGTAATTTAAAGTAATCTGTATTATCAACAGAGGTAGTTCCCATAGATCAGTGTGGATGTCATTCTACAATCTGTGAAAATCTAAATCAAAACTATCGATCAAGTTAACTCTTCAAATAAAAAAAAAAACTTACCCTCATTTCTGAATAGATGGAAAATAAAATTTAAGAATTAAATTTTGTGGGAAAAAGATCTTCTCACAAAAGCTGCATTTTCAAAATTCCCAAAATTAAAAAAAAGACGAATTTTCTACCACGATAAAACAGTTACATTTTTACTGAAAAATAATCAAACTAAATTCACACCAAGGAAAGATGAATTTTTAACAAAATATTACTTTCAACCAAAGAAATGAATAGTTAACTATGAACTCAAAGTATAATATTCAGGAGAACGTTCCAACAAAAAAAAAATAGAAATAAGGAAGCAAATAAATCACTGAACAGAAGATTATTTATCAGGGTGACTGCAAAACTGAATTTTCAAATTTCCCTAACCTTTTAACACTTTAAGCATAGAATCTTTCTTAAAAAGCATAAAACATGTTCAAAATAAAACTTAAAAATTCATTCGTTAATAACAGTTATATAATGGTTTGCTTAAAGAAATTCCCTGACTTCTGCAAGGTTTTTTAATTATTGAAATTTTTTAATTGAATATTATTCAGTTTTCAAGATTGATATTTTAAGGGTTTTTAGTATTGACAATTTTGTTTGAAAATTCTTTATTTTTAAAGATTTGCAATTGATAATTCTTTTTTTTTTAACTGAAATGTGAATATAAATTAATTTAGAATATTTATAGTTGTGAATGATTGAATTTTAAACGACTTTTAAAATATGTAATTAAAAAAAGAGAGGCATTTTTAATTAAAATAATGACTTATTCAATCAAAAAGACAAAATTTAAAGAAAATAAACGAAACAAGTTAATGCAAATTGTTGAAATTTTAAGCTGAAAAAAGAATTTTCTTTAAAATATGAATTTGTAACCCGAAAATGTACTTTTTAACATTTTACATTAAGGAGATTTTCTATCAAAGAGACGAATTTTTAACTAAAGAAACGTTCATTTTCGACAAAAATTGAAATATTAGACTTGAAATTACAAAAATTAATTCTAATTTTTAAAATCTTTCCAGGGCGCGCAATTTTAGCTGATTATTTTTTTTCGAAAAATTGTGGTTGCAACATTTTTTTAAAATTTGCTCACTTTTTTAATTTTCATCCAAAATAGCTGGTTTAGGAACACGTTCTTTCTTTTTAGACTTGAAAAAAGTGTGACAAAGCAGAATCCAATCTGATCAATTTTTCTAAAGTTATTGTGCCTACAGCACACAGACTACAGACAGACAGACATACACCTTCGTAAAAATCGTTTTTCTGACTCAGAGGGTTTTAAAACGGGGAGATTTGATGAAAACCGACAAAGGGAAAATTTACATAAAACCAATACCTTCTCATGAGGATAAAAATGTAAAAAAATTTAAATCAAAGATATAAATTTTCTGCTAAAATGAGGAATATTTAACAAATAAACGAGTTTTTGACAGAGTGGTTCAACGTTCAACCAAGTTCAATTTTTAACAAAAAAGATGAATTTAAATGAGAAAGGTAAATTTTCAACCAGATAATAAAATTGTTAACTAAAAATATAAAATAATTAAAGAGAAGTAAAAAGGCAAATATATTATTGATAAGAGGATTGTATATCAAGGTAGCCGTAAAATTTCATTCATGAATTTCCTTACACTTGTAGCATTTTTAACATAATGTTTCTCATACGTACACGCAGTAAAACCATTCCAAATTTATCCTTTTTGTAATATTAATCTTTTTTTAAATTTCAATCTTGAACATTTTTAAATGATAATGGAAACGTAGAATGAAATGAGATAAAAAGATATTTTGATTCTATATTGACAGATTTCACATGAAATCAGGCAGTCTGACCCTGGCAATGTTACGGAATTTTTTTGGAATGAAATATATCGTTTTCCAAGACAAAATATGAGACAATTAAATTTTGTTTTTGGTCAAAAATTTTTTTGACCAGTTTAGGGCTACATGAATATTCAGGAGAATTATGTAAAAATTCACGATTCAAAAAAAAAGTTGTATCTTGGGAACCAATTTACGTACTTGTCTTTTCTTTGCAGGAGCTTTGAGGGAGAATTAAACTCTTTTAAAACCCACAAAAAAAAAATTAAAAAGTTGTGAATTACCAAAATAGTGCAAATTTTTCGAATAAACTAAAAAGTCAATATTCTCAAAAAGGCCACCTTCGATATTTTTGAATTCTTTGTACATTTATTGTAATTTGATGGACAAATTTTTTTTAGTATGATGCATTACTAAAGTTAATTATAAATGTTGTCGATATTTGAACAATTAAATGCACTACTAGAACAAAGTGAAGTCCGCAAGGTAGAATATACTATTTAGTGACATTTCGTGTTTGGCAATATCTGGAGTAAAAAAATTGTATTGAATAATTACAGTGTTCAATATAGTTTTTTTAATTGTATTTCATTCATTATGATGAAATGGCCAATGCTTTAAAGTCAATTTATTCGGGCAAGCCAAAAAAATTTCCTGACTTCGAAACTATTTACAATTAAGTGATATAGACCAATTCTAGTAACCCATTTGTACAGCTTCATCAGTTGTTTGTTTTCGGTTAGAACCTTTTTTCCAGAAAAAATAATAATTTCAAGGGACAGTGTTTGTAAAAATTGTACCCGCCGAATTATTGGTAAGTTTCGCGTGTGTCAAAATCAAGCAATTACGCCTTGTCTAAATATATAAAGTATCAAAGAAAGGTCCCGAGAAAACTATGTTTGCAAAAAAGAAAACAGCTGATACACACATTTAAGGAATCGATGACCAATAAGCTTTCAAAAGTTTGTAATTTATCATTGCCAAAAGAAAATTGTTCTCCTTTCGACGAATGTGTATCCAATTTTCAATAGGCTACGAAAAACTGTACTAATGCACAAGAAAAGATCCGTCTGCTAAAGCTCGTGCCAAGAGAATATACGAAGCAAGATTTACTTTTAATGTGTCCTGAAGTAACAAAATATATGATACATCAATCTAGGAAAGTCTCGATCAAAAATGGAATATATTACACTCCTGACCTATACAATGAATATCCTGTGAAGCATTACGCTTCAATCTGCAGGACTTTTAGAGAAAACTGGTTCAGATGATATTGTGTTTGCAATTTGGAACAAAGGTAACTTGGAAAAGAGAACCACCTCTATTTATAGTTTTGTCAAAGAGTTAGAAACCTGGACAGAAAAAGGGAATGTTCATTTATATAATAAAAATATTCAAATAGAAGAAAACAAAGAGGAGAAAAGTCGCGCTAAGAGTAATTCAAATCATTTAACAATGCAGTGTGACTTTTCTGAGATTTGGAAGTTAATGGTAAAAGATACAATTCAAACTAATCATTGGATAAATGATTAGTAATCGATATTTACTGCTGTTTGTTATCGAGATGCAGAAACTAAATTTTCTGCAATAGTTTTCGATTATAAGAAGCATGATTCTTCACATGCTTTATTGGCAATGGATCACATTGTGCAAATTATGGAATGTTCGAATCCTGAGAAATTTGATGAAATTACAGTAATAACAGATGGAACGACAGCTCGCTTTAAAAATCGCTATCAGTATTTCTCATTGAGTAAATCATCTTGCAAGAAGAAGTGGATCTTCTCAGCAACTGCCCATGGGAAAGGACCCTGTGATGGCGTTGTCGGCCTGATAAAACACTTTGCCACTAAGAAGCATACTGGCGCCATTAATCTAATACTGCTTTCACCAGAGGAAGTTGCCAGTTTTCGAGGAGGAAATAAAAAAGAATGGGAACAAGTTTCAGCAATTACTCATATATAAAAGCCAATGAGTGAAAAGTAGAAGTTCGACAAAAGCAACGACAGGAAAGTATGCATCGCAAATACCTCCAGACATCCATGAAAGGAAGTAACAGCCCAGCAAACATGTTCTGTAACTAGTCCAGATCAAAAACGGAACTGTGTTCCATAACAGTTGTTACAAGATGGTGACAAAACTGTTCTAGAACAAAAAGGTAACAGCGTTCTAGAGCACATTGACAAAATTGTGACCGAACTGTTCTAGAACAAAAGAGTAACAGTGTTCTAGAAGACTGTAACGCAATTGTAACAGAACGGTTCTCGAACTATGTTACAGCACTGTTCTGTAACAGTTGTTATGGAATTTTTCTGAAACAAACTGATCACAGACGCTCTTTGATATTTGTTTCAACTTTATTTTAGAACTGCGCCGAAACAGTGTTATATCGAAGTTCTAGAACCCTGTTACAAGTGTGTTCTAGAACAAATTAGGAACAAAGTATAGTTCACTAACACTATGGTCGAGCTGACCCTTCCGAACATCCCTACTGTGGATATCTTGGACATTTAATTTTTGTTAGTCGGGACTGCGAACGCGCTATCCCGGATCAAAATATATCTATGTGGATATCAAACTTTCCGCCTGGCAGGATATTCCCACGGGTTATCTCTAGAATAACGCTGAACATAAATGGGGTCAAATCGACTATCCCGGGATATCCGATTGCTGTGAGGGGTACATAACACTGTTTCATATTTCATAAATAACAGTTCTAGTACTTTTATAGAATTGTCCTAGATTTTTTACAATGCAGCGTACCAAAGTTCTAGAATTGCTACAGATCGGTTGTCACAGCGTTCTAGATCTGTTAAACATTTGTTATAAAATATTTGTAATTGAGTTCTACAATTGCTTTAGGAATGTTACAGATTGGTTGTCACAGCAAAAAATCTGAACCAATAGAACACCTGAAACTAATAAAGTAAGGATTAAATTGAGGCAAAACAGAACAGCAAAAACGATAATTTTATAAATTATCTGATCTAAATTGTAAAGGATTTAATACGAGGGTGGATTGATAAGTTTCCGGCCTGACCAAGAAAAACAACGTTTTTAAGAATTTTTTTTTTATTTCTCAACATAATCTCCTCCAAGGCTGA
>NC_046664.1:19878911-19880478 GCF_010883055.1 Belonocnema kinseyi | reverse complement strand
GAGGTCGGATTCGGATTCAGCGCAGCAAAAACCTTCGGGTATACTAGGTCTGGTCTCTGGTTCCGGACCTTTGTCAAATTTTGTCGGCCTGTGTTATCTATATCTATGTGACGTCACTGTCCGTGGAAAGAATCAAACGACGTAAATTATGCAAATTAAAAAAAGTAAAAATGGTTTCTAAACATGTATTCTAATGTATAAATTTCTCTAAACGGCTTTAATGTATTGTTACCAAATAATAATGATTATTAACATCCAGCTACAAAATAAATCTTAGCTAATAATCTACCTTGATTAGGAAATTCACTGCTTTCCATATCCATTCTTTTTTTATATCTTTGACCCCGCTTAATTCGGCTTTTATTTTAGATTGATCGTTTTTAGCTTTTTAGAAATTAATGGATAAGCTTGGATAATCAACTGGATCATCTTTCAAGCAGAAAGCTGCGACGGCCACGAAACCTGATTGGTCAACATTTTGAAAGTAACATGGCGGCCACAGTGGAATCATTGGCGTTCAAATGTATATTTTAGTGACGTCACATCTGTTAGAATGTGACCAAATCGACGTAAACCAGAAATTATTTATATCTTCAGTATTCGAAGCCTAAAACATCCTCATTGAGAATGGGTGAAATAAGTTAAAAACTCTTTTATAAAAACAACCGTATTAGTCAATATTATTTAAATTATTTAAAAATTTATAAGGAAAGAAATGACGCATTTTCTTCAAGAGAAAATTCACTTTTGGTCAAACAGATGGTCTTGAGTAATTTGTGGATGACTTATTAAAAAATTCTTTGGCGCAAAGTATGAATCGTAAATCTTGACGAAAATTCTTTGTTTCAGGTCGCAAAAGAAAGAATTTTTAAATCTAACTAAATTCTGATATGGGACAAGGAAATTTGAAAATTTGACAAATCCTGATTTGGAATTCGACATTTTGGAAATTTCTTAATTCAATTAATTATGAATATTTTTTCCCAAATTAATTAGCCAACTTTTATTTCACATATTTATGTATTGCTAGGTAGATTTTTAAATTACAGGGAAACACTATTTAAAATTTGCTCACCCATGCAAAAACCATTACAAAATTATAGAACTTTGCAAATTTTCAGAAGAAGCAAAAGTTATTTTACTAATAGTTTAGAAGTTTAAATCGCAATAAAAAATCAAATATCTAATTTATCTAGAAATTAACCGAATTAAATTTTTTATTATGTTAGACGCGTGATGTTGTATATATAATTAGGGCATAATTTTCAGAAGAAACTTCAGGTACTTTTTTCACAATTCCTAACATAAATTATAAATAATTTGTAAATAATTAAATATTGCCGTATCATTGTTTCAATAAACTTAAAGTTGTTGCAGAAATTAATAATTTTACACTGAACTTGAAAAAACTTTGTTTTATTTAATTAGTCGAATTTTACAAGAAATCAGTGAAATTGCAATGATTTAGATTTACCAGGTGTATACATATGAAACCGGTATTTTTTCAAGAAAAAAACACATTTATTTCAAGAGAATGATAACAAATATTTTATTCAAAGTATGCGCC
>NC_046664.1:19876623-19878811 GCF_010883055.1 Belonocnema kinseyi | reverse complement strand
TTCGAAAACTGATTTTCAAGCCATCAGGGGCCAACTCGAGCGGCCTGAAGCGGCCAGGCAAATTTTATGCGTGGTTATAGAATCCGGAGTCTCAATTATATACTTTTATGACAAACCGAATAATGGAAACACGATTATGGAAAATTAATGTTTTCGAAATAATTAGTTGCCTTTTTCATAGATTATTATTTAATTTCACAAAATGTATGTAAATGGAGTTCTTAGTCCTTGCAAGCTCCATTACAGTATACAAACATAGAACTAAACGATTTGTTTTTCGTCATCTTGGGACTAAATTTCATTGCTCTTGCATCCATTTTTAAACTGCAATGCGTTTTGTTTGATGACATTTTGTTAATCACAGCTATTTTAATTATTCCTTTTCACTACTTTCAATACAATTACCACGTGGTATTTGAAATGGAACCACTTTGATTAGTAATATTTTTTGACATCAGATGGCGTGTCGCAGTTCTACTGTTCCCAATATGCACTGCTTTGATTATTAATGTTTGACATAGCGGGATCAATTTTTATTGCTAAAATATTTCGCTGGAGTGATGAAATCTTTTTGTGAAACAATAGTTTTAGTAAAAAAAAGAAAGGATGTGCAAATGCTGTGATTTAGAACTGATGATACTGTAAAGTAAAAGAAGTTAAAAAGTTATTAGAGAACAATTCTTTATTAAGCTACGCTTAACATTTCTAGTTCTTAAATCAAGTTCTTAATTGTTCAATCGGTTGGATCCAAAATCCAAAATTAAAAGCGTGAGCGCCCATCGGTCGGCGAGTGGAGGCGCACAAAGTAATGTTGATATGATTGTGGTATGTGTCGGGTATGAACTAACTGATCATTTGCGTTGATTGCCAGAAAAATTTGTTTCCTTGAACCGTCATATATTGCATAAATCTTTTCACCGATGTATATTCCAATTACAAAGTGTTTATCCAATGCCACATCACAAAACCCTTCCCCCTGTACTGACTTAAGATAACCATTTTTATTTCTGTAAAAAGCAACTCCATATTCATCTATTGATACTGGCATCCGTACTCTATCGATTTCCACTGGCGATGTTTCTGCAAGAAAAATTCGGTTACAAATAAAAAAATGTAGCAAAATCCTTAAAAGTTATTTCGAACGCACTTAAATAATCTGAGTTCTTCTCATCTACTTCCCATAGAAACAACTGGTATATAAATATAAATGTATCATAGCTAATCATATGTTTTATTTAAATGTGCAGAATTTTCATTTGGAAATGATCTAGAGTAATTTGACTTATATTCGTATACATTTCCGGACAATATAATTAAAAACTGTTTTCAAAGATATGACACGCATTCATATACCAAGAAATAAATTCAAGTGGATTTTTTAATCACTTTTCACGGGAAATCTCACGTAAAAATGTTAGTTATTTCAAAATAGACAGTAAAAGCACTTACAAAGATAAATATTTTTCTATATTTTAATATATTTACCAATAAAGTTAGGGAAAATTGCTAAGGCACAGAGCAAACCACCAGTGATGAGCCACATTTTGTAAACAATGAATGCTAGTTACGGAGATATTTCTATGTACATGAGTCATTCCTCGAATCAATCTTATCATTGACTAATAGATTGGAAGGTAAACAGTATAACTACAAAATGTTTCTTTATCGGGTATTCAATTGTGACTAAATTTTTGTATGTACAAATATTAATAATTTAAAAACCAGCCTTAAGTAATAGAATTTTTATCAAGTTAGAATATTTCAACATTATTTAACATTAATCTTTAAAAACTTGAAAACCCTTTTCATAGAAGGATTTCAGAAGTATTCTGTTTAATTTTATAAAATTATGATTAACAATTTAATAATTATCATTAAATAACTAGACAATAAATATATTTAAGAGTTTCAACAACGTAAGAAACAAACCAAAATGTTCAAAAATCTTTACAGCTAGTGCAAAATAAAAATAAAAAAGTTTGATATTTCATTTGGCAACTTTGAATATATGAAAAAGAATAATGTTAAGTTTTAAATTCATTTTTATACGTCTTTAGATAAATTGAATATAGTAAGGAATACTTTCTACCAGGTGTATACATATGAAACCGGTATTGCCATCTAGCGGCCAGTACGCACACTTGTAGGCACTGTAGGAACTTACCATTTGTGCTAATTGGCGTATTGT
>NC_046664.1:19875339-19876523 GCF_010883055.1 Belonocnema kinseyi | reverse complement strand
AGCTATCTAAGGATGGTACTATAGAACGCCACCTCAAGGTAGGCCTAGTGGCGCCATCTCTTGGTCAGGCCGGAAACTTATCAATCCACCCTCGTATTTATGAATTTTAAAACTTTACATATTTTGTAAATATATAATTTTAGATTTCTTAAGACATAGACAACATTTTTCATTAACTTCATAGTTATACATCATATTAAAAAAAAGATAATTAAAAAAAGGTTTTCTATAAGAAGGAATAGTTTAGCGAGGATTAAACTCACAGGATAGCTTCACCATATTACGATAATTCTACAGAAAATCGATGGTGGCCGTTTTGAGGAAATAGACTTTTTAGCCCAATTTCATATGAAATCGCTCTATTAGCTTATTATTCTATTCCAAGAAGAACGAATTTTGTATTTTATAGAAAACATGTCTTTTTTCAATAAAGTCTAAACACGGCTCCCGCTCGCGGAATTTTTCGCCAAACGCATAGATTACACAGGCCAACAATTCTCAGAACCAGAGACCAGACCTACTATACCCGAAGGTTTTTGCTGCGCTGAATCCGAATCTGACTTCAGAAAAATTCCATCACCCTCAGTTTTTGGGATATTCTAACCTAAAAGGGTCAAAAACCCGTTATTTTGATGTGTTCGAGGCCCCGTAACATCGCGAAATTTTTTTTTTCACAAACTGACAATGGCATCGTAAAGAACTACTCTATACCTTCAAAATGCGATGCCTAACTTTTTGATAAGATTTTTCATAGCCGAGATATGGCGGATTCAAATATGAAAAATTTCACCCCCAAGCCCGGTAATGATAATGTATACCCGGTATACCCGGTATACCCGGTATATAATGTATACACGGTATGATAATCTATACTAAGGGGTTTTGGAGGTCGCTGATTACAAATCCAATATCAAATTTGACGAATTCAAAATGGCGGATCCAAAATGGCAGCCATATTGAATTTTCAAAATCTGGCTTCATATTCTTAATGAGCAACCTCAAAAACCTATATATAGATTTTTTCGATCGAATACTATCACTTATAAATTGGGCTTATAGCCTCAAATATGCTATATAGGGTCTTTTAACGTTGTTACGAAACTGCGAAAATACTTAACTTTAATCAATGATATATCGATGAAAAAAAAAGCTATCTTGAATCTGAAAAATGGATTTCAGAGGGC
>NC_046664.1:19867005-19875239 GCF_010883055.1 Belonocnema kinseyi | reverse complement strand
TTAGACAATTTTCAAACGCTTCGTTTATCGAGGGAATTTTGAGTAAGACCAAACTTGAAGCGAAAGAAATATTTATTAGGATAAAATGAAGTTTTTTGAAAACTATTACCTTAATTGAGTGACTCGTTAACAAAATAGAATCATTCAAATAGCACTTTCGGAGCGAGTTGAAGTGAAAATATTTAGTAAATTTTCTTGTCTGAAAAATTAAGTTTTTTTGATTTTTTACAGAAACAGTGAAAGATACAACTTTTTTGTCGAGAGAAAAAAGATGCGCCATGAAATTTCCTATGAAGTGATATCTTAAAAAGTTGAATTTTCGAAAACTGATTTTCAAGCCATCAGGGGCCAACTCGAGCGGCCTGAAGCGGCCAGGCAAATTTTATGCTTGGTTATAGAATCCGGAGTCTCAATTCTTTACGGCTAGTGTTACAGTTAATAAAACTTTGTATTTCACACTTTCATGCTTATATGTGAGATATATTTGATCTAATTACATGCAAAATTTAAATAAGACTGCAAAAACGTGTTTGCACATATTGTGATCTTCTTAATTTATCAGGTTTATCCCTAAAACTTAAAGTTTGTGTAAAAAATGCAATTACTTTAATAAAATTATATTGAAGTAATTTTATGTTTGAAAATTTATAAAAAAATACCAAAAAAAAGGAGATTTTTCACCTACCAGACATTCACAAACAACCAACTCATGTCAGCCATATTGTTCATGTGACGTTACAATTCGGATCTCAATAGAGTGACGGAAATATTTTATTTTTTGTATTGCCGAATTTCTCGTGTTTATTCTTCATAACTTATATCTGTCTTCTTTTCTTTCGCGAATAAATATAATTTTTATTATTTATTGTCAAGTTTTATTTCCTATTTTTTTATTTTCAAGTTGTCTCCTGTTTTAAAGAGTTTCGAATTCAGTAAAATATTTTGTTAATAAGTCTAAAAACTACAATAGAAATAATTTAAAGTATTTTGAAGAAAAAAAGTCGTACAAAAAGCTATAAACAAAGGAGCAAACATGATTAATTTTTTCTGATTTGCAATGAGCAATCGTTGAAACTCGTACTCTTGCACACAATGTGAGAGAAATTGAGCGTGCGGATTGCACATAGACCTTAGCGCTCGAACTTAGGTTGCTAGTAGGCAAGAGAGGGGATTACGCGTGGCTACGGGCCGAGTTAATTGAACAAATAATTTTGAAACTGCCGTCATGTCCAATCAACTCGGTCCGTAGCAATGACTTATCCCCTCTCTTGCCTACTAAGCAGCCTGAGTCTGAGCGCTGAGGTCGTTGTGCAATCTGTCCGCTCTATTAATGTAGGATTACGATTATATAAAATCAGCTGCTGTTTTGCACATGTTTATAATTGTTTCAAAAGAACCTTCTTCCATGAGTTTTATATGCAAGTTTTCTCATTATAGTTCTGTCATTGCATACAAAAATATGAAATTTGACAACCATGAAACAATAGTTCTTCTTTTTTCACTGAAAATCAGGGGCGTGGCTCTCCTACAAAGACCTGTAGAATGAACGTGACATGAGATTTGGCTGTGGCCGCGATGACCGAGGTGACAGAATGCTGAAAAACAATCCTAACCTCAAAATAGTGCAATCCATAACATTTTTATGCAGGACAATACATTTTTTTTCGTTATTTTCCCTCAAAAAGAGCCCGGAAACTTCTGCCGCAATAATTTATAGTACTTCCGATGCTATAATCTTGTGGTAATTCGGGTTCAGTTCTCTCGGCTTTTTTTTCACATAAATGAAAATGTTTAAAAACTAGATCCGGAGATGCTATATAATATAGCGGAGGTCCCCGGACTGTGTTTTCTGATGAAAATAACAAACGAATTATTGTGCTTATTAAAAATTTAATGCTTGCCCGCGTGGAAAATTTCAATAGGTGAACCATGGGTCAGCAATGGCATGGGCGTGGGGTGAGCGCGGGTTAAGCATGGGATAAGCGTGGGTTAAACATGGGGGAAGCGTGGGGTAAGTGTGGCTCAAGATGGGTCAATGTTCACGCACGGTCCTGCCACGGTCGTCCCATGGTTATGGACAATGGGCCAAAAATTA
This sequence comes from Belonocnema kinseyi, assembly GCF_010883055.1. Lineage (NCBI taxonomy): Eukaryota > Metazoa > Arthropoda > Insecta > Hymenoptera > Cynipidae > Belonocnema > Belonocnema kinseyi. The sequence continues at coordinate 19,873,144 of NC_046664.1, read as the reverse complement.
CTAATGGCCCCTCTTCTATATGATTCGCCCACGGTAGAACGTGATTTGGTTTGAAATGAACTTTGGAAAAATTTTCAAAGGTGGACACAATCTGCTATATTTTTCCCACTTTTTAGAAAGGATTTGTGAAAAAATAGTTTCTTTTATTGGACTTCACGAAATTTTCAAAAATCAACATCATCCAATCAATAATAAATCGGTCAAGGCTCAATGGTAGCATAGCGCAAGCCTTACTTTTGTCCGTATCCCATGCTTAGGAGACCCTAAACACACATGAATAAATACTCAAAAAAACATCCAAGTTTTTGAGGAAATTAGCCGCAGCTAAAAATTAAAATCCTGGTTTGCCAATAGCCGACATGTCTCTACATGATAAGTTACCCGGTGAATCGGATCGTTCACGACGTCGATCAAGACGTCATCTACGAGAACTTTTAGAACATTTAAACTGTGCAGACAGCCAAAATAACTAAAAATTGTGTGTCGACGATCTGGATACACCGGATCGGAGACTAGTTAGTATGATACGTATTCTACGAGAAACTTTAAAAATTTAACTTTTGTGAATAACGAAAACAACTTCAAATGGTGAGTCTTCGACCAGGGTACACCGCGTGAAGCATCAGGCAATTTAGCACGTATTCTACACGAACTTTTTCAAAGTTTAAATAGTTCCAACAGCGCAAATAACTAAAAAAATGTGTTTCGGCGATCCGGGAACGCCAGATCGAGCACCAGGTAATATAATACGTATTCTACGAGAACCTTTTAAAAATGGAAATTTTGTGAATAACGAAAATAATTACAAATTGTCTGGCCACGACTACGGTACAGCAGATCACGGACCAGATAGCTTAGCAAGTATTCTACGAGAACTTTTTCAAAACTTAAATTGCTTCAACAGCTAAAATGACTAAAAATTGTGTGTTGACGATCTGGGTACACTGATTCGAGCACCAAGTAGTATAACACGATTTCTACGAGAATTTTTTAAAAAATTAAAATTTTTATGAATCACAAACAAAACTCCAAATGATGAGTCGACGATACGGATGCACTGGGTCGTGTAGCACGTACCTTAGCACGTATTCTACAAGAACTTTTTGAAAATGTAAATTGTTCTAACAGACAAAATAACCTTTAATTGTACGCTGACGATACTTGTGAACCCAATCGCGCACCAAGTAGCTTAGCACGTATTATACCAAAACTGTTTAAAAATTTAAGTTGTTCCAACAACCAAAATAACTTCCAACAGTAAGTCGACGAACCGCGTGGAATGGATTGCGCACAAGATAGCTTAGCACGTATTTATTTAAAACATTTTCAAAATATAAATTGTTTGGACAGATTAAATAAATATGAGATAGCGTAAACATTCGAATTAAATACGAAATAACTACGTGAATGACGTTTTGAACGATATAATGCACTATTCGACGCACCTGGGTTGTTGACCTACAATTTGAAATTTTTTTTGCTACTGGCAAAAATGCAATTTAAGAAAAGTTCTTAAAGATGACTTTTGGATCGACCTGGTTTTCGACCCGGGGCACTCTGATCGCCGAAACATATTTTTTAGTTATTTTCGCTGTTTGAACAATTTAAGTTTTGAAAAAAGTCTCGCTGAATATGTGCTAAACAGCCTGGTGCGCGACCTGTTGTATCCGGGTCGTCGACGCCATTTGGAGTTATTTTCGTTATTTAAAAAATTTAAATTGTTAGAAAGTTCCCGTAGAATATGTATTATACTACCTCGTGCTCGATTCAGAGTACCCGGATCGTCGACACACAATTTTTAGTTATTTTGGCTGTTAAAACATTTTAAATTTTGAAAAAGTTCTCGTAGAATCTGTGATAAACTTTAATTCTTAAAATATGTGATAAACTTTTATTCGTAAAATATGTGCTAAAATGTAAATGGTGCGCGACTCGGTGCACCCGGGTCATCGACTCACCATTGGTAGTTATTTTGGCTGTCAGCACAGTTTAAATGTTTTAAAAGTTCTCGTAGATGACGTCTTGAACGACGAGGTGAACGATCCAATGCATCCGGGTAGTGAACTTACCATGTGGAGACATGCTGGATATTTGCAAACCTAAGATTTTAATTTTTAGCTAAGGCTAATTTTCTCTAGTACTTAAATGTTTTTTTTAGTATTTATTCATTTTTGCTTAGCGTCTCCTAAGCGTGGGAGACGGACAAGAGCAAGGCTTGCGTTATGCTACCATTGAGCCATGACCCATGCATTACACAGCCACGCAAAAAAATGTCTGACCTGGAGGCCTGACTATGTTTATTATACGTTTTTGGGGTCACTGAATCCGAATCCGGGGTCCATTATTACCCTATATCTTGTGTGTGTCTGCAGTCAGGGCACCTCCCCGTGGTGATGGCGGACAACGGAGAAAATCTGTGAACCGGCTAAGTCCCTGGATCACGGCTTTGATGCAGTCATGGCAGACACACGTAGGAAACGTTTTACGATGCAGGGTTCGAATCCCCAGTATCGGGGGCTGGTCAGAGTGAGTGTGATAGCAATCGTGATGTGTTTTGTTACATTTGCTGTAAGTACGAATTTAATTCAATGCGAAAGAAAATAGATGATGACATCAAAGTTACGTACAAGGAAGTTTTTGGGTTGCCTATTGGTGACCATTCATGGGCTCCCAATATAATTTGTAATTCTTGTCGAGTAATGTTGAAACGTTGGAAAAGAGATATAAATGAAACTAAATTCTCTAGTCCAACAGAATGAAACAAACCTTTTCGTGAAGAAGATTGTTTTTCTTGTTTGAATAAAGTGAGTAAGAATTACACTGTTAAGAATAAACACAAAATAGAGTACAAAACAGTGACATCAGTAAAGGTTCCAATTTTATGCAACAAAAAGAAAAAAGAAACTGATTTTGAGAATATTAACGAAATCGGACGTACCGAAATTATGGAAACTGATGGATATGAGTCTGAGTCTGAGATACTAAAAAAATAAAAAAATACTCAAAAATCAGCTCCTAGGTTAGTTTCACAACCTGAATTGAAGAACCTCATACGGGGTTTGGGCTTGCCAAAAGACAGTGCAGAGTTCTAAGCTTCGTTTATGAAAACGAGAAATTTCCTAGAACCTAGCAAAAAGTCTCAGTGTATCAAAATCAAGACGTAGACTTACGGAAATATTTTTCTAAAGAGGAGGATTTGGTATTCTGCATTGACATTAACGGACTCATGTATGAAATGAAAGAAATTACTACAAAGCAACAAATTGGCGACTCTTCATTGACTACTATGTTTACTTATGTTTATGGGATAGTAGAGACAGAGAGAATCATTACAAGGTAAGAAATTGGCCAACTCGAAAGTCTCTCAAATCTGGGTCGCGTAATGTAATCCATGAATCCCTTGTAAATACCTCAAAGGTTGTAATTCCTCCTCTTCATTTAAAGCTAGTTTTTATAAAACAGTATGTCAAAGCTCTTGATAAGAACGGTATATTTACAAAAGGTAATCCCTAAACTTTCTGATGCCAAAATTAAAGAGGGGGTGTTTAATGGTCCTTAAATTCGGAAACTGTTCAGGGATGATGAGTTTATCAAGAAGATGAATGCTAAGGAGAAAGCAGCTTAGCTTAGTTTTCGAGCAGTTGCCGAAAACTTGCTAGGAAACAGAAAAAGTCCACAATACAAAGAACTAGTTGACAAGATAATCACGGGCTATAAAAAACTATGATACTTGATGAACTTGAAGCTGCATTTTCGGCACTCTCATTTTGATAAATTTCCGGAAAACCTGGGACACTTTAGTGAAGAACAAGGTGAACGTTTTCACCAAGATACTAAAGTTGTAGAACTCGTTACCAGGGACGCTGGGATGTTAATAGGCTTGCAGACTTTTGCTGGATGCTAAAAAGAGAAACACTGGGACAAAACAGGAAACGAAAAAGAAATCCTCTACATATATCGTTTAAAGAGAAAAGAACTCGATACAGCTCAAAAAAAGAGAATTAAAGTAATATGCCTTTTCTCAACAGTTTTACCTTAAAATCTGTTTGTAGATTTTGTATATTTGTGCTATAATTATTATCCATAGCTGGTTAAATTTAATGCCAGATTAAGCAAATCTGCAAATACCTGAAGAAATTGTAGGTTATGTTTCTATGTTTACCTTTTAGCTTCACTCTTATTATCATTGTTTTCAGGTTCTTTTTTCAGAATTATCACACCAGGTGCGACCGAAAAATTGTTGGATTATCAACGTCAACCATTAAATATTTGACTTTAAAAAAAGAAAGTCAAACACATATTTTAAGTGGCAAAAAATTAAAGAAATGTACAACTTCAAGTCGGGTGGTCACTGACTGGGAAAACCGGGAATTATAGCCAAGATTTTTGAACACCAGGAAGTACCCTAGAGTTTAGAGGAAACCCGGGAATTTTCCAGATTCATTTTTTACTTTCTTTAATGATTTTATCCAAATTTTCCCAAAAAGTCATCTTTTTTTGGCTAGCAAATTCAACTAAATTGATGAACATTCGTCTATTTCGAACAGCTAGCTCGATCTTTTAGATTAAAAGTTCACATTTTAATCTGAAAATTTTTCTATTAAATTCCGGGATCAGAATTAATCTCTTTCGTTTAAAAATTCAACTATTTTGTTGAAAATTATTCCATTTTTGAATTTTTAAACGAAAGAGATTAATTCTGAACGCGAAATTTTATAGTAAAAATTTTCAAATTGAAAATCGAGTTTTTAATTTAACCGATGAAAGTTTCTGTCGAAATTGGAATAGTGTCCAACAAAATAGTTAAATTTTTAAACGAAAGAGATTAATTCAGATCGCGGAATTTAATAGTAAAAATCTTCGAATTAAAAATCGAGTTTTTAATTTAACCAATGAAAGTTTCTGTCGAAATTGGAATAATGTTCAACAAAATAGTTGCATTTTTAAACGAAAGAGATTACTTCTGAAAGCGGAATTTAATAGTAAAAATCTTCAAATTAAGAAATCGAGTTTTTAATTTAATCAATGAAAGTTGCTGTCGAAATTGGAATAATGTTCAACAAAATAGTTGAAAGTTTAAACGAAAGAGATTAATTCTGAACGCGTAATTTAATAGTAAAAATCTTCAAATTAAAAATCGAGTTCTTAATTTAACCAATGAAAGTTTCTGTCGAAATTGGAATAATTTTCAAGAAAATAGTTGAAATTTTAAACGAAAAAGATTAATTCTGATCGCGGAATTTAACAGAAAAATTTTCAGATTGAAATGTGAACTTTTAATCTAAAAGATCGAGCTAGCGGTTCGAAATAGACGAATGTTCATCAATGTAGTTGATTTTGCTATCTAAAAAAAGATGACTTTATAGGAAAGTTGAGATAAAATCATCAAAAAAAGTAAAAAATGAATCTGGAAAATTCCCGGTTTTCCTCTAAACTCTAGGGTACTTCTTGTTGTTCAAAAATCTGGGCTATAATTCCCGGTTTTCCAAGTCAGTGACCACCCGACTTAAAGTTGTACATTTCTTTAATTTTTTGTCACTTAAAATATGTGGTTGACTTTCTTTTTTTTTAAGTCAAATATTTAAGGGTTGATGTTGATAATCCAAAAAATTTTCGATCGCACCTGGTGTGATAATTCTAAGAAAAAAGAACCTGAAAACAATGATGATGAGAGTGGAGCTGAAAGGTAAACATAGAAACATAATCTACAATTTCTGGAGGTATTTGCAGATTTGCTTAATCTGGCATTAAAATTAACCAGCCATGGATAATAATTGTAGCACAAATATACAAAATCTACAAACGGATTTTAAGGTAAAACACTGGACAGTTAAAAACACATAAAATTGACTCATTTATCTGTCAGATTGTATCTGTCAAAAATTGCTTGCTTCGCGATCGAACAGTTTAACTGGGCGTAAAATAGCAACAATATCAATTCTAAATCTGCATGAGTCGAAGCCGATATCAGGTTGTATGCGTGCGATATATCTACGATGGCCACGCAGTGATCCTAGATCTGAAACGAGACGTGGTACAATCCTATGACACGTCTATGTCCGTGTGAATATGGTAGGAGACGATATAAATGCCTGGGTTGCGCGCGCAACCCATTTCTCCTCTTCTGAATTTGAAAACT
>NC_046664.1:19865672-19866905 GCF_010883055.1 Belonocnema kinseyi | reverse complement strand
GAATGGCACCTGGGTAAGGTGTCTAGAACGGTGACTCTGGGATACCAGGCGACCTCTCAGAGTACGCAGCCTTATCCTTGCATGCGGGGCTCTACAAGGATGAACAAACCCCTTTCCCTAGCTTCTCGTGGGAACAGCAATGACAACACCAAACATAGTTGTAGTAAGTGCGGTTCAAAACAACAGAACGCGCAGGGCTCCCGACGATGGGTCGGCCAACAATGCTGACCAATCTAGAGTTGGGGGAGCCAATGAAAATGGATTCAATGCGATGGATCGGCGGGATCTCGTGACATTTGGGTGGACGGAGCAACTGAATCATGACTTGCTAGACTGCTACGATGCGAGTGTGGCCCGTGAACGGGGTTACATGGAACGGCTGCATGCTCTGTGGTGCGAGAAACACCCGGAGCTATCGCACTTTTCGCAGCAACGTCTGCGAAACCACGCTGAACTACTCCGTAAAAGGGGCTATGTAAGCGGAACGCCTACTCTACCACAGCTAGAACAAGTCGGCAACAAAGAAAGAGAGGCGACACTAAGACCAACCGCGGGCAGACATCCAATAGATGAAGAGCGATGCTTTACAACCCGGAAAAACATCAACACCAAGGTTTCTCTCAAGCCTAAAGATCTGGCTGAAATGGATGACGAGCTTCATGGACATTTTTCCGGTGAAGCCGACCTCTGGGCTATCAATTATTGTGTGTATAATGCAGCGAGAGCTTTGGCCGATGCGAACCGTAAAACAAAACCAACGGCTGATCATAAGACCAAAAGACGAATGCATCAACTTGCCGTAAAGATAGGCTGGGCAAGACAGTACGCGTCCCGCATTCAACGTGTGATTGACTACATCACATCTGGCAGGAAGTTTACCGCCAAAGTTCGAAAGTTCGCGCGCGAACTCCGGACGCGTTATCATACACTTAACAAGTCCACGCTGCTGACCATCAGGCAGCATATTGTTGAGAGAATACGGATACTATCTGACGCTAAGAGAAGTCTAGAGCGGAGGGAGAGGTGGGTCAGAGAATATCAACAGTTTCTCTCTGACCCATCTCGACTCTTCCAAGACCCTCCAGTTACTGTCGAACACCCACCCAAATCAGAGGAGGTCGAAGTATTTTCGAGAGAAGTCTATGAAGTTCAGCATAGACTGGACGAAGACTCAGAAAATATAAATAGCTTCAAGGAGTTATGTGTTGCCCTCATAACACCTGATAAAGAATG
>NC_046664.1:19856810-19865572 GCF_010883055.1 Belonocnema kinseyi | reverse complement strand
AGAGCTCCAAGGAGATTATGTTGAAAAATAAAAAAAAATTTACCCAAAAAAAATTGTTTTTATACTTCATTCTAAGGACTTATTGAATTACCCTCGTATATTATAATACTCTTATTTAAATCTTGATCCGCATTTGAAAGAAATTTAAGAAATTGGTGATTTTGGAATTCATCTCGTTTGGATAAAAACTCAATTATTTGATTGAAAAGTTCATTATTTTTTGAAAATGTAACTATATTGTAAAAAAGTCTTCTTTTCTATCAAAAATTCAACTACTTTACAAAAATTTTTATTTCTATTATTTAAAGGTTCATCTCTTTCGTTGAAAATAAATTTTTGAAACTGACAATTAATCTATACCATTTTTGGTTAAAAGATAATGTATTTTGTTAACAATTTGTCTTTCTTTGTAGAAATTAAATTACTTTATGGAAAATTGATACTTTTTAATTAAAATTACATTTTTCATTTGAATTATCAACTGTAAATATTTTTTGGTTGCAAAGTCGTTTTGTTGTAAATGCAACTATATTGTTAAAAATTAAAATCATAATTTTTGGGTGGAAAATTCGATTATTCACTTAAAGTTGAACTACTTTGTAAAAAAAATACGTTTTTTTAACAAGGTTTTATAATTATGGTTGAAAAATTAACTATTTGGTTGAAAGTTTAACTCTTTCATTGAAAACTCATATTTTTCGTTTAAGAAATTCAACTTTTTGTAGATAATTCTTCTTTTTGACATTAAAATTAAATAATTTCGTTGAAAATTCATGTATTTTGTTTAAAATTTGTCTTTTTTTGTAGATTATTAATTTTCTTGGTCGAAAATTCATCTAATTGGTTGACAATTCAACAACTTTGTTGAAAATAAATTTTTTCCGTTAAAAATTATTTATCTTTGTCTGAAAATGTAACTATTATAGGATTGATTAAAAATTAATCGTATATATTGGTTAAGTTTGAAAATTGTTTTTTTTTTATAGAACATTAATCTTCTTGGTCAAAAATTCAACTGTTCCCTTGAAAATTTAACAATTTTATTGAAAATTCGTTTGTTTTCCTTGTTCAATTCAATTTTTTATCACATCTTTTATCTGGATATTGAACTATTCCATTTGTGGTTAAACTTTATCCTGTAAATTGTATTAGTTAAAACACAAATTATTTGTTAGAAAATTAGTTTATTTGTTTTCGATTATGACTTAAAATATTATTTCAGTATAAAAAATTTTTATTTTTAACCCAAACAAACTGAAATTTTGTAATTAAAAAAAGGAAATTTCGTTAATCATCAGCAATATTTGACCGTTCATTTAAAACAATCCATTACGAACAACTGTTAAAAACTATACAAATTTGAACAGAATGGTTCGAAATAGAAAGCCTTGAATTGTTAAATTTGTAATGAGCTAAATTTTAAGTTTAAACGCTACAATTTTAATTAAAAAAAGATTCAGAATTAATTGAAAACTTGAAATTATTTCAAATAATTTGAAACACGATTTAGACTTTTGCAGATTTAAAAAAAAAGGTTTTTGAAAATTGTACAGTATTTAAAAAGAATGACAAAAATTGTTGTGATTGCTAAGAACATTGAAAATGATTTTGTATTTTGACAAATAAATCTTAAGTGATTATTTAAAAACATTTTAAAAATTAAAAAAAAAGAATCCGGAAGATTTTAAGGAAATTTTTTCATTTTGCAGTTTTTTCAATTTTAGGAAAAAAATCTAATTAAGAAAATACAACAATTTTCAACCCAAAAGTTTGATTTTGAACGAATTAAATTAATTTTCTATCAAATAATTGGTGTTTTAACTAATACAATGTACAGGATAAAGTTTCAAAGAAAAATTGAATAGTTCAATTTCCAGATAAAAACGATTAATTTTAAATCAATCCTAGAATAGTTACATTTTCAGATAAAAAAAATTATTTTTAATCGAAAACATAAATTTGTAATAAAGTTCTTAAATTCTCAACCAATAACATGAATTTTCGACCAAGAAAATTAATGATCTACAAAATTAATTATCTACAAAAAGTTGATATTTTTCAGCCAAAAATATGAGTTTTCAATCAAAGAGTTAAACTTTCAACCAAATAGTTAAATTTTTAACCATAATTATAAAACCTTGTTGAAAATAGCAGTATTTTTTTTACAAATTAATTCAACTTTTAGTGAAATAATCGGCTTTTAATCCCAAGAAGATGTAGAGTTCATATTTCAACCAAACAATTGCATTTTTGACCAAAAATGATACATTTTCAACCAAAAAGATTAAATTATTACCAAGCAAGGTAAATTTCCAACAAAATATATGAACTTTCAACAAAATTATTTAATTTTAAAGTCAAAAAGAGTATCATCTACAAAAAAGCTGAATTTTTACCCCAACAATATGATTTTTCAACCAAAATTTTAATTTTCGACCAAATAGTTTAACTTTCTATCAAATTGTTGACTTTTAACGCCCAAAGATGCAATTTTAACAAAAAATTTAATTTGAAGGCAAATAGTTGAATTTTCAATTTTCTTCGTAAAAATTTAATCCTTTTGGTTGAAAATGTATCATTTTTGGTCAAAAATGCAATTGTTTGGTTGAAATATGAACTCTACATCTTCTTGGGCTTAAAAGTCGATTATTTCACTAAAAGTTGAATTACTTTGTAAAAAAATACTGTTATTTTCAACAAGGTTTTATAATTATGGTTAGAAATTTAATTATTTGGTTGAAATTTTAACTCTTTTATTGAAAACTCATATTTCTCGCTGAAAAAAATCAACTTTTTGTAGATAATTTGTTTTATTGACTTTAAAATTAAATAATTTGGTTGAAAATTCATTTATTTTGTTTGAAATTTGTTTTTTTTTGTAGATCATTAATTTTCTTGGTCGAAAATTCATGTTATTGGTTGAAAATTTAACAACTTTATTGCAAATTTATTTTTTCGATTAAAAAAATTTTTTTATCTGAAAATGTATCTATTCTAGGATTGATTAAAAATTAATCGTTTTTATCTAGAAATTGAACTATTCAATTTTTGTTTGAAACTTTATCCAGTACATTGTATTAGTTAAAACACCAATTATTTGATAAAAAATTAATTTAATTTGTTAAAAAGTAAACTTTTGGGTTGAAAATTGATATATTTTGTTAATTAGATTTTTTTCCTAACATTAAAAAAACTGCAAAATAAAAAAATTTCCTTAAAATCTTCCGGATTATTTTTTTTTTAATTTTTAAAATGTTTTCAAATACTCACTTAAAATTTATTTGACAAAATAAAAAATTATTTTCAATGCTCTTAGCAATCACAACATTTTTTGTTCTTCTTTTCAAATACTGTACAATTCTCAAAAAGCTTTTTTTTTAAATCTGTAAAAGTCTAAATCGTGTTTCAAATTATTTGAAATAATTTGAAGTTTTAAATTAATTCTGAATCTTTTTTTAAATTAAAACTGTAGCGTTTAAACTTAAAATTTAGCTCATTACAAATTTAACAATTAAAGGCTTTCTATTTCGAACCATTCTGTTCAAATTTGTATAGTTTTTAATAGTTGTTCGTAATGGATTGTTTTAAATGAACGGTCAAATATTGCTGATAATTAACGAAATTTCCTTTTTTTCATTAACAAATTTCAGTTTGTTTGGGTTAAAAATAAAATTTTTTTTATACTGAAATAATATTTTAAGCCATGATCGAAAACAAATAAACTAATTTTCTAACAAATAATTGGTGTTTTAAATAATACAATTTACAGGATAAAGTTTAACCAAAAATGGAATAGTTCAATTTCCAGATAAAAGATGTGATAAAAAATTGAATTGAACAAGGAAAAAAAACGAATTTTCAATAAAATTGTTAAATTTTCAAGGGAACAGGTGAATTTTTGACCAAGAAGATTAATGTTCTATAAAAAAAACGATTTTCAAACTTAACGAATATATACGATTAATTTTTAATCAATCCTATAATAGTTACATTTTCAGATAATGATAAATAATTTTTAAAGGAAAAAATTTATTTTCAACAAAGTTGTTGAATTGTCAACCAATCAGATGAATTTTCGACCAAGAAAATTAATGATCTACAAAAAAAAACAAATTTTAAACAAAATACATGAATTTTCAACGAAATTATTTAATTTAAATTTCAAAAAGAAGAATTATCTACAAAAAGTTGAATCTCTTAAACGAAAAATATGAGTTTTCAGTCAAAGAATTAAACTTTCAACCAAATAGTTAAATTTTCAACCACAATTATAAACCCTTGTAAAAAAACGTATTTTTTTACAAAGTAGTTCAACTCTTAGTGAAATAATCGACTTTTAAACCCAAGAAAATGTACAGTTCATATTTTAACCAAAAAATTGCATTTTTGACTAAAAATGATACATTTTCAACCAAAAAGATTAAATTTCTACTAAAAAAGGTCAATTGAATTTTAAGAAATTTTTAAATTTTAAAGTCAAAAAGAGTATTATCTACAAAAAAGCTGAATTTTTAACCTAATTTAAAGGCAAATAGTTGAATTTTCAACTATAATTATGAATCCTTAAAAAGAAAAAATTAATTTTTTTACTACGTAGTTCAACTTTAAGTGAATAATCGAATTTTCCACCCAAAATTATGATTTTAATTTTTAACAATATAGTTGCATTTACAACAAAACGACTTTGCAACCAAAAAATATTTACAGTTGATAATTCAACCGAAAAATGTAATTTTTAATCAAAAAGTATAAATTTTCCATAAAGCAATTTAATTTTTACAAAGGAAGAGGAATTGTTAACAAAATACATGATTTTTTAACCAAAAATGATATAGATTAATTCTCAGTTTCAAAAATGTATTTTCAACGAAAGAGATGAACCTTCAAATAAAAGAAATAAAAATTTTAACAAAGTACTTGAATTTTTGATAGAAAAAAGGACTTTTTTACAAAATAGTTATATTTTCAACATAATAATTAATTTTTCAATCAAATAATTGAGTTTTTATCGAAACGAGATGAATTCCAAAATCACCAATTTCTTAAATTTCTTTCAAATGCGGATCAAGATTTAAATAAGACTATTATAATATAACATAATTATAATATTATCATTAATATATATATATATATATAATAGTATTAATATTTACATAATTTATATTTTATACTTGAAGTAACGTAACCTCAAAATACACGCATTGAAGAGGCGCGCGAAGTATTCAAATCATGAGAATCGCCAGCCCAGCATCGAAATCTGGAAATATTAAAATCCCAATCTCTTCATTTTATTTCAAAGCAGATAGAGATATAAATAGAACCGCCGAAGTGTTTTGACCGGCAATCGTGCACCTTCGAGTTTTCAAATTCAGAAGAGGAGAAATGGGTTGCGCGCGCAACGCAGCCATTTATATCGTCTCCTACCATATTCACACGGACATAGACGTGTCATAGTATTGGACCACGTCTCGTTTCAGATCTGGGATCACTGTGGCCACGCGACGGACGCACCTTAAGGGTTGAGGGCCACTTTCATTTACCTCATGTCGGTCATTGTCGGTGGTGCAGATCTTTGCACACCGACCCAGTCCTGGAGTCGCTCGTGGATTTAAAACCGATACACACACACACATATATACGGTGCCATGTTTCTATCAACTGATATTTCTAATGCATTGTGACTCTCTATTTCTCTCTGGTATCACATGCCCTTGAAGTTTACGAAAAGTGTTTTTAAGTTTTTGAAGACAAATGTTCAAAAATGTAAAAAATTATAACTTGATAATAATTTTTTTACGTAAACCTAATTTTTTATATTATTATTGTTATTTTCCGCAACCACTACATTCAAAAAGTACCAACGTCTAGATGTTAAGAATAAGCCTCCATATTCCTCTGTATATAATTTAAGAAAAAAAAAACGATTTTCTAAAATTTCGGACAGGTAATGCGAGATAAAATTAAAAAATTGTGATGTTTCATTTTGCATCTTTCAATGTCTAGAAAATAATTATGCACTTATTTAGAATAAGTGAATATTGTAAGGAATACTCTCTAAGTCCAAACAATTACAATTTCAAACTACATGTGAAATTCTACTTTTCCAATGAAATATTGATTAATAAAAATTACTCGTTTCTTTTCAAAAATATATTAATTTATTTTGGGCGGAATAGGTATATTGTTAGAGAGAAGGTTGAAGGAATAGAAAATGCGATAAAAATATAGAAAAATTTTATTAAAGTACGTGATTGTGTAATATCTTTAACTTTATTGATACAATGATACACAAATTTCGAAAAAATCCTATTTAAAACTAATATTGTCTTTTAGATCATAAATATCTCCCCAAGAAAATCAGCGATGTAACAAATCGGCCGTGTACTTGAATAGTTTCTTGAAATCAAAGTTGGGCAAGTAATTTCAAAACAATTATTCATAACTAAATAGATTAGAAAGTATTTTTTATAAATTACCTACGCTATAGAATTTTTCTTAGGCAAATTTTAAAAGAGCGCTTCTCGACATAGAAAAGAAAATGTAAACTTTGAAAGAGAATTGATCATTCAGATTTAGAAGAAGGGAATATAAAAAATCTCTGTTGCAAGTGAGAATTTATCAAGTTTTTAAATTTCCTTGTCGCAAATTATAATATGATTTAATGTGAAAACACTTCGCTTTTTTAAAAAATTGTCATTTTTATTTTTGAACAAAAAATTTATGTAAAAAGTTAGAATCAGGCTTGGAATAGGAAATTTTCAATATGGAATGGGAATTTTTTAAAACAATTTTAATTCTGATTTACTAGAAGGGACATTAAAAAAATCCGTGTTCAAATTCAGAATTTTAATTTCTTTATTAAATTACATACATTGAAATATTAATGTTAAGTTTAACAACACTTTTTAATGAAAAAATGTAATATACCAAAAATGTACGATCTATGTCACAATGAAAATATCAACAGAATAATACCAACATGTTAATCAACACATTTACACTGTGTCACCTTTTTAAAATCATTACATATTTGCTTGAATTTTCTATTGCCTAAATGAAACTATTAGTAGCTAAATAAGTTAGATCCATAATCGAAAATTAAAAGTTAAAAACGTGAGCTCACATTCTTGGGCGGGCGGAGGCGCACAAAGTAATGTTGATATGATTGTGGTATCTGTCGGATCTGAACTAACTGATTGTTCGTGTTTAATGCCAGAAAAATCTGATGTCCTAAACTATCATATATTGCATGAATATTTTCACCGATGTATATTCCAATTATGAAGATTTTATCAAATGCAACATCACAACGCTCTTCTCTTGGTATTGGTTGAAGATGGCCATTTTTAGTTCTGTAAAAAGCAACTCCATATTCATCTATTGATACAGGCCACCGTTCTCTACGGATTTCCACTGGTGATGTTCCTACAAGAAGAAGAACATCACTGTACTGGGGTAGTCCAACATAATTCTGTTTGTCGTAATCCCCAATTCAGTTACAAATTAAAAAAAAACATCAATCTAGGTTTTTTTTTTTAAATCGAAAATTACTAATAATAATGCTGCATACAATTTTTCATTGAAAACCCTCTATAAGATCCCGAACTTGGCTGTAAAAATTTCCAAAACTCTTAGAATTTGTTTAGTGCACCCCAAAAACTGATTTCTCCCCATGTATTCCCGTGTAGAAATTTCCCCGGTTAGCCCTGCTACAACAAGGTTTCTGGTCGGATCCCGGCCGGGCTACCTCTGGCTGGGTTTCATGGACAGGAACCGGTCGGCAGCCGGTCGGGCTACATATTTCTCGAATCACAAAGAGAAACAGAAATAAGCTGTTTTAAATTCTGTAAAAAAAATCATTACATTTTTCTGAATGTTTTCACTTATTTAATAAAACTGTTATCAATTTTGGTTTGTGCATTAGCAGAAATGTTACAATTTTCACTATTTTCACACAATGTTTAGTATGTACACTTTCAAATTTACCGCCATGTGTATCCCTCTCTGCGTCTGGCGACTGGGTAGACACTCACTAATTTTCAGTTTCGCACTTCGAACGAGAGTGCACATTGCACTTACGGCGCGTCATTTCATCGAAGTTTGCAAATAAAATCGAGATCCGTAATTAAAATCAACCTTGTTTCAGTAATCAGTCTGAAAACACCACTTGGTTCGTGGATAATTCTTAGTTTTAATTGAATTATACTCTTGTAAATACATTTTTTCTGTGTACCTTCCTAACCTAAAATCACCACGTGCTTTCCGACGTGAAACAATTGCTACGAGTTTCTATTATGAGTGGTGAAAAACCGAGCTGCCAGATCGTGGATGGAAATTACCCCCACCATACCTACCGTTTGGGAGCCGCAAAACAGAAAGTGCATGATTACCACTGTGAGTTCGTATGTAAGCCGAAAATGCACGATTCGACCTCGGAGTTCTGCTGTACGATGATTGCCGATCAGAAGGCTTCGGAAGACTTCGGTGGTCTTCTATTTATATCTTGCTCCCCATTTGAAAGAAATTGAAGAAATTGGCGATTTGGATCTTTTGCGTGATTCTTAATTTCATGCATACGTCGATTTTCAGGTTATGTTTTCCAGGTGTACATAATATATATATAATAATAATAATAAAATACATAACTGAACAAAAAAAATTTTTAATTGTTTTCAAAATGATAGTAAAATTTTAAATAAAAAAATTACATTTTCATCCAAAAAGCTAAACAAAGATTACTTTTCTACCAAGAAAGAAGAGTA